>NC_081520.1:5391833-5691833 GCF_030273125.1 Centropristis striata | reverse complement strand
TAGGGAACACATATTCCACATTCATTAATTGCTTATTAGCATGCAAATAAGTAACATATTGGCTCTTAATTAGTCATTATTACATTATACAAAGTGGGTCACTTTCGCCAATGTTAGTTTACCAGTGCCCACTGTGTAGAGTAATGATTGACATTACAATCTACCAATCCTCATCCAATCATCCAAAAGGAGCCACCAGTCACATCAAAGGTCTGGAGAAGGTGGCTATTTGCCGTTTCCATGGTTTCCTTCACCGCTATGTAGAGACTTATAAAGTCCATACAAAGTAAAGCATATTAAGATCATAACTCATATACAACAACTTCCTTACGTACTACTAATAAGCAATAACTCTGAGGTTATTGAGTGGAAAACTCTTAGTTAATGGCTTTACTGGTTGTATAATAAGGCCATGCAGAATAAGGATTAATAGCTACTTAATAATGACTAATTAAGAGCCAATATGTTACTTATTTGTTACTTATTTATTTTATTTCAACTAATTAATGTTGAATATGTGTTCCCTAATCTAAAGTGTTATCCAATTTTCTCTATTTTAAGTGGACATAGATAAGAAACTATATATATATATATATATTATATATACATAGGAAAGCTGCACATCCTCTGAATATATATATATATATATATATATATATATATATATATAATATATATATATATTGACAGTAAAAAGTTTCCTCAGCAACACAGTGCACAACAGTGCTCGTCATGCAATCGCTGAAAATACAGAAATCTCAAAAAAAAAAATTGAAACTAAATCACAGCATGGATTTTTATATATTGTTCCAAAGGTCTTGACATATTGATGTAATATTCTGGAGGGTTTTTATATATTTTATTTTATATATTTATTATGGGACACAGTTGAGCATTGAAATGGACTTCAAATGCCAAACATTAATGTTCTGAACCCTGAAACACCTTTATAGGTTCAATAAATTGATTAATTTATTTATTAAATCATTTTTTTTCGTTTTTATGATCAGAACAACTTGACAAACAGCTGCATCTCAAATTAATCATCAGGTTAACAGCTTTAAGGATGATGTCCACTTCTATATGGCATTTATTCTTCACCTGCTATCTCCCCCTAAACATCCACTTGCCTCAACCCCCAATTTTCAATAAACAGGGGCAGAATGATAACAAGTTAACACCATCAAGTTCATCCATCAGGATGTGAGAGAATGTAAGCTGTTGCACTGCAAAAAAAGAAAAGTTGGGTGAACTCAAAATTTCAAGGCAACAAACTTATAAATATAAAATTTTAAGTTGGACAATTAAACTAAATATTTTAATTTTTGTTTTTGAGTTTGCTCAACTCTGAATTTCTCTGGCACAATTGTAACGCCACTATGAATGTCAGCTAATGTTGTGACCACAATTTTGAGTTAGCATTGATACGCTAATGGCTACTCTTGTAGCTGTAACAAGCAGCGCCGCTAGCATCAGTTAGTCGCTAGCATCAGTTAGCTGCTAGCTTTCGCTAATGACTAAATTTCACAACAAAGAAATAAGAGTCAGCAGAACTATTGTCCCTTGTTGTGAACCCCAACTTAAAGATATAAGTAACAACAACTCACCAACTTGTTTTTGAGCAGACAACTGGCTTCCTTTGTTGTGCTAACTTACATTATTGCCCCAAATGTCAGTAATTTATATTTCCAAGTTTTACCAACTTAAATCACTGTTTTAGGCCAAAAAATACAAGTTGGCTTTTTTGCAGTGTGGGGCAGAGCTGATTAAGGGGAAGGAGAGGCGGAGTGTGTCACCATAGAGAAATAAATGAAAATAAAATATAGTGCCTATGCTGGATGTTACTTCTCTGGGAATGAATCTCCCCTTTTATCTAGGTGGAATAAACACAGCTCGTCTGCTCTCTCTCACGCTGTGCATGGTTTTTTTAGTTACTTGTCTAAGAACTAACCTGGTTTCCATCATGTGCTAATGTGTACTCGGCATGTGGATTCTTGTCATATTTGTGTTCTTGCTTACATTATTGTGTGTGTGTGTTTCAAGGCTATTCTAATTGAAGTTCCAAGGCTGCAGCATATCATCGTAGTGGACGACACACCAACCTCATGGCCCGGCTATCCACGTGGCATCAGCGTGCACAACATGGAAGCTGTTCAGAAGCTTGGGGTGAAGCCTGAGAACGGTAAGCTTCAAGAGAAGAAATATTTAAGCACTTCTGATCTCAAAGACTCAAATTAAATATTATAAATAGGACCGGGACTTTAACGCGTTAATTAAGATTAATTAATTGCACAAAAATTAACGCGTTAAAAAAATTTACGCATTTTAATCGCACTTATTTTTGCACCGCGGAACGTTTCTCACTGGATGAGTTTCAGGCGGACCGATTATACTGGAGCACCAACTAGCGTTCATGAGTTCAGACAACAACAAACCACAGTGAACATGAAGGAAGAAGCTGATGAGACCTTTGGTTGGCCCCGTGGATGATGGGACATTTAGTTACTAAAAACCAACGGATGGAAGCGTCGATAAGAGCATGGTTGTGTTGCTATGCAACAAGGAATTCACATATCACCGCAGCACATCCAGCCTCAAGTATCACCTCAATGCTAAACATATAGCAGCTAGCGGCTAGTGTGGTAGCTAGTGTGGATTGTGTTTTACTTCAAAAACCAAAGTATTATAGTTTACAGAAGGTCTACCTACCTATAGGCTACCTGAACTTCTGAAATGTACTATATTTCTAAATCTGCTATTGCTACACTTAATGGCAAAAATTGCAGTGGTCTGTTGGACTTGAACTAAAATAAACAATATTTTTGTTGCTTAAGATTTGCTTGTCCTATATGTGGCCCTGTGGTAGTGTCCATGAAACATTGTGGCCCCCTCCAGCATTTAAGTTGCCCATCCCTGCTTTAAATTGATGTTAAATGTTTAAATTGATGAAATTCATGTTTTTATGCTAAATCTTGACATGAAAAGTAACTATAGCTGGCAGCTAAATGTAAAAAAGTGCAATATTTGCCTCAAAATTTAGTGAAGTAGAAGTATAAAGTTAAATAAAATGAAAATACTCAAGTAAAGTACCTTAAAAATTGTACTTGGAGAAATGTACTTAGTTACATTCCACTACTGCATTCCTTAAACTGCCTTCCTTAAACTTAAACTTCCTTAAAGCTTGACCCATGTGTGTCGTAACGTGCATTTCTGTTGTTTTAGCAGCTTAGAAGGTCAGTAACAGATAGTCCCGCTCTTAAAGGGATGGCCATGGTGGGTTTTTCTTGGGGGCGGATTGGTATCAGTCCCATTAGGTCATGTGAATAAGGAAGTGCTCACATCTGTGTCAGATTAAGGTCGATACAACGCTTATTCAATTAACGGATTTGATGGAGGAGGAAAGGTCTCCGCCTTTTATTGTGGCCCCCTTGAACTCACTGACCCAAAACAAGAGAAGCTGGTAGTGTCATGTGCAGATAAAGAGGGAAGGAAGTAGGTTTTAAGTAGGGAGGATGGAGCACTGGGATATAGGGGAGGGTCATGTTTACACACAGCACTGTTAACTTCACATGACATCAACTCTCAGAGCGCACACTCCTACACGCCTGGGGTCCGAGGAAGAGGAAAGAGGAAGAAGAAAGGCGATCCCCTTGTGACTCTCGTGTCCTATATGCCTCCCGTTATCATCCTTTCTGTTTATTTTTCAGAGTCTGCTGCACTCGGATGTATTAGTTCTGTCTTTCTTCCACACAATGCAAACCATTCCCTCTTTAAATTAATTTAAAGTATGCTTATTTATTCAGAGTTGAATCCCCGTGAGGCATCATCACTCTGCACCCTGTCATCCAGACATGTGACTCTTTTCAACCATCTGCTCGTTGTGCATTCCTTCAGTTCATCAAACATTTGGCAAACAGTTCTCTGTCTTGATTTGAGGTCTTGATTGTAAATCTCGCCCACTCACAGGCAATGATGCAAACAGTCCATCAACTGTGTAACTTCATGCTTAATGAATCCTGGGAAAAAAAGGGAAGACATTTTCAGGCTCTCCCTAAAGGCCACATTCAGACCATAGACTGTTTTTTGTTCTTTTTTAAAGCAGCCACCGTGACCTTTTGGTTTGTGGACTGCCGTTTTGAGATTGGTATTTAGGCCGTCACCATGTTACTATCTTGGACCCAGAAGTGAACATATTTGGAGCTAAGATGTCAGGTAGCACCAGCTTTCTTGGTCAGCAAGGAGCCAAATAAACAGCCAACGCCTTAAAATGTTTTTTAGTGTTACACTGATTACAAAAAAGTTAGTCTAAAACATAAATAAAACTGAATCATTTGTGAATCCTTTGTGACATAAATTAAATTGCATTAAAGTTGCATGTTTTTATTTACATTTTACATAGCATCCCATGTTTTCTGGTGGCCAAAATGTCAGTGTACTAAAAAAAAAATACCATGCTTTCTTGTCTTTTTTATACGGAGCCCCTTAAGGGACATTGAAAGAAAAAAAAATTAAAGTTAAAAAAAAAGAAAAATTATACTAAAGATATCACAAAAGTATCATTTTTTTTTTACATACTATAGGCCCATTACTGGCTACGCGTCCGGACTTCAGCTCTTGGTGAATGCTCTCCATCATTGTCTTTACAGTCTCTATGGGCCAAAGTGACCCGGAAGTACATCAATTTAAATGAAAATTTTGTGAGATCTCGCAAAAGTATAATACATTTTTTCTGTCCCTTAAGGGGCTCCGCAGTTTTACTATAAATGGGATTTTAATTTACAAAAGAAGACTGGATTGAAGAAGACTTGAATTCATCAAGACCATAAACACATTAGGAAAATGTTTACTGAGGAAATAAATCATGTGAGAAGTCATTTTCAAAAGACTTCCAGTCTGACTTCTTTTTGCAGCCAGTGGAGTCGCCCCCTGCTGGCGATTGGAAACATCACATATTGTAGATCATATACACTGTGGATTAGGAAAGTAAAGGAACCAGGGTTTGAACGTTCTTGCTCTATTTATTTCATTTGTTTTATAACTACTTCTGTCGTAATCTCATATGTACGAACGGACTGTCCGAAAGTGTGTACTGTTATTGCTATTTGTACGTTTCTGATTGCAGGAATTTTTAAGGAATTTTTAAGATGAGGTTGGATGATGAACTAGTTAGTTTCAAGAATAACCTGGGCCTTTAGAGTTTGCACCACCTCCTGCACCCCTAAACCCATTTTGCACATACAGACATGCTCTGCTGACAGCCAGGGCTGGATTAACAGGAGATATGTAGTGTCTGCCAAATATGCATACAGTTAAAGTCCTTATTTCCAATCCTGAAGATAGAAAATGAAGAAGAATTAAAGAGGAAAGACTGAGGAATACAAGGGATAAAGAAAGTGGCATAAAGAGAAGAGGAACGTATACAAGGCAGGGGGAAAAAAAGAAGACTTGCAGGAGAGTGAGATGGGTGAAAGATGAAAGTTGGTGTTTTTGGCTCACACAGTCAGACACAAACTCCTCAGTGTGCCAAGACGGGCCTGATTGTTTAATATCACAGCTGACTATTTTCCATCCATGTGTTTGAACCTTTACACAGCCTCTATTGAATTACACACACTTTTAAATATTTCCTTGGCCTTTGACACCCACTGCATTCTCATTTATTAATGATGTTTATCCTGCACACACAGAACAGACAGAGATGCTTATTATTTATTTTCCTAGAATGTGTGTGTGTGTTTTGTGTGTGGTCAGTAAATATATAAATGCAATAAACTGCAAAAAAAGTGTGTCTAAAAACAAGATAAAACACTGAATCTGAGGGAAATGATTTTGCTGCATGGACATATAATTTCACTTGACAAGATTTCTTAAATTAAAATTGTTAAAACTAGAAATAAGCATGTTGAACACTTAAAATAAGAAATTAACTCTTAAAACAAGATAAATTATGTAACACTTCTAAATCTATAAAAAAAAAATTTTGTCTTGCTAAGAAACAAATAATTTGCAGTGCACTCTGCTCGGGCCAGTTCATCACTGCTTGCAGCTTTAATCTATCTTGTTTTAAGAGTTATTATTTTAAGTGTACAACATGCTTATTTCTAGATTTAACAATCTTAATTTAAGGAATCTTGTCAAGTGAAATTATCTGTCCATGCAGCAAGATTATTTCCCTCAGATTTAGTGTTTTATCTTGTTTTTAGACACCTTTTTTGCAGTGTGTACACAAATCACAGTGTAATGCACTTGTGTTGTATTCAGCTCATGTGTGTGTTTGTGCATGTTTGTGTGTTTTCATTTTCACATTGCAGCAGCACGTGAGCGTAAGCCGCCGCTGCCTTCAGACATCGCAGTCATCATGTACACCAGTGGATCAACAGGCATACCGAAAGGAGTCATGATCTCACACAGCAACATCATCGCGGGCATCGCAGGCATGGCTGCGCGGATACCCAACCTGTGGTAGGAAAACTAACTCCTATCTAAACATCCATATGTTACTCTTGGAAATGTGATATATGCATGAGAGACATCTAGTGTAGTAAGACTGTATTTTAACCCATAAGAACCCATGGTGACACCAGTGTAACGTTCCAACATGGTCTCACAGAAATCCGTGAAATAGCTACGGATTTCGCTTAACTCAAATGGAATAGCCACGGAATCGCTCAAATTTCCGTGAAACTGACACGGATTTCGCTACAATGCAAGTTAATGAAGTTTGAATGCAAGTTTCTGGCGAGATCTTCACCACAAAGTGATTATGTACATTCACTGAGTGAATATTTAGAAAATAAAACATATATTTCTCGCTAGAAATGTGATCAAAATCCATTTTTATGCAGAAACAAAATCAAAATATAAATTTTTTCACTAAAAATAAGAGAACTGTCCGCCATGTTTTTTGTTCTGACTGCCGGAACCTTGAAAGTCACGTGACTTGGAACAAACCAATAGGAAAAAATATCAATGGGATGGCCACGGGATATGACTGTCTTTAACTTGCATTGTAGCGAAATCCGTGTCAGTTTCACGGAAATTTGAGCGATTCCATGGCTATTCCACGGATTTTGAGTTAAGCAAAATCCGTGGCTGTTTCACGGATTTCTGTGAGACCAGGTTCAACAAACACTTTAAATCTTCTAGAATCTCCCATATTCAGCTTCATGCTTCACCTTAAGTCATTAAATCCCTAAGCGACACATACTCAACACCCTGGTGTGGTGGTCATGTGACTTTGACAAGAAGTGACTTTTCCAAAATATGGCTGTGACTGGAAACAGAAATGTGAAAATGTAGCTAATTATAAAAAGTTTATTTTTTGTTATGAGGCTAAGTTTAAACCCATTTAACAATTCAAATCCATTTATAGGGTGTCCTGTATTGCATTTAACTTGTTCTGACCATATTTCCTGAACAAATTAAAGTCACAATTTTGATATACGTTATGGAGATGCAAAAAATAAGCAAATGGTTATTTGTTTTTATTCATTATTGATTTATTATTATTTTTGTTATAAACAAATCTGAAAAATAATTTGTTGTCAAACAGCTATTAATGGCACAATTTTGATAAATGTTGTGGAAATGCAAAGAAAAAGCCAAATTTGTGTTTCTGTAAACAGAAAATGTGACTACGTTTTTAAAATTTTAAAATAAGAAATATCAGAAACGTAAATACCATAAACGCCCAATGTAACGTTTATGTCACATCACAGATCTTTGACTTTTAGGGATAGTGTCTTTTTTTAAAACATCATAAATGTGTTCTATGTGGTCCACTTGTTCTATTGTATATCCTCCATAATTTTCCTTTAAGGATAACTGGCTCTGGGTTCTTATGGGTTAAGGCGTGGTGACACTGTTGACATTGGCTAGAAACTGACTCCTCCTCCTATAGGCTTACGCTAACCCCTATTTCCGATCATTTCTGAACCTTTTTGAGGGCCAAATGGGGTACACATATCTTTCCGTGCCAATGTCAAGGATACCTAGTAGTCAGGCGGCTTAGCCAAATAAAGAGGACACGCCAGACAAAAGCACCAAATTTTTTCCACATGCTCTCCATCACCATAAATTTCAATTTTTGGCAGGAGCCACTTCATCATGATTGTGGATCGGAAATGGCAGCCATATAAAGTCTATGAGAAACGCTATATCTTCCAAGCCACTTCGAACGTCAATCTTGGTGTCAAAATCTACATTTTCTGGGTCAAGAAATCATTTAAAGCTATTGAGAATATCACTAGATGATTATTTGATCAGATATGTTCATTTTCACCCAGACTGGTAGGTCTTCAAGTGCTGCAGCAGGAATCCTGAGCTGAAAATGTTTGGAGTCTATGTTCATGGGAGAGTGCGGATTAGCTGCAATGTACACTGCTCAAAAAAATCAAGGGAACGCTTTCATCTCATGTCAGATCTTGATCAACAAATTATTTACAGTGAGTCATCTAGTGATATTCTCAATAGCTTTAAATTATTTTTTGACCCAGACAATTTAGATTTTGACACTCAGATTGACCTTCTAAGTGGCTTGGAAGATATATTGGTTCTCATAGACTTTATATGGCTGCCATCTCCTATCCGCAATCTTGATGAAGTGGCTCCTACCAAAAATTGAAACCTATGGTGATAGAGAGCATGTGGAAAAAATTTGGTGCTTTTTTCCGGCGTGTCCCCATTCTTCTTAAATCTGGTCCTAAGCCGCCTGACTATAAGAGGCAGTAACAAGCTGTTGTACCCCCAAGGGTACAAATTCAGCACATTATTTCTGAGAGTTAACATGCAGCATATTTCCAACAATGTTTGTCAAACTTGTTGTCTAGTTTCTTCAATAGATAGTTCCTGATTTTAAACATAATTTGTCAAATTTGGACTGTTTTTATAGTTCCTGTGTGGTTGCTCATGTTAACAACTGAAAAAAATGAAATGTTTTATTTCCTCAAGGTACCAAATCAGAAACTGCATTGCCACAAAAAAAAATCAGTATTCACTGTCTTACCAAGAGTTTGATAAAAAAAATATTGATACCACTCTCGCTAAATATGAAGTAGTCTGACTCACCAGGTGTAGTTTGGGGGAATAAACCTGAATTGTAGGGACATTTTTGGTACCCTTGGAGAGAGACAGGCTGTGAAGACAAGTTCCTTTCTTCATGCTAGGCTTAGCAAACCAAAAACCGAATATTTAGCATAGCATGGTATGTCCTCGAATGCCGAATATTTAGCCGAGTATTTAGCCGAGTATTTAGCATAGCATGGTATGTTCTTGAATGCCGAATATTTAGCCAAATATTTGGCCGAGTATTTAGCCGAGTATTTAGCATAGCATAGCATGTTCTCATCTAATTTGTGGCAAAAAAAAAGCTCCACCAAGTCAGGCCATTTGACTGCTGGATGTTTTTTGTTGAAGGTGTTCTGCCTCGGAGGATGTGATCTTTCCAGGTTCTACTTTTACAAACTTTCACATTGCTATTGTTGTGAGCTTTTTATTTCTCTCACTATTTGCTGAAAGTGACCAGGGTACTATAGACACCGAAATCCCTGAGAATCATCTCAGCGCATCTGAAGAAGAGACAGTTTAAAATGCATCATAACAGCACTGTGAGGACTTTAACTTCCTCTTCTCTGCTGTTTCAAATTTATCAAACTGTCACTGGTGCTATAAGGTCGAGTGATAGCACTGTGTTTCGGGAAAAATGCCAAATGCTCTTTAGGGCTAATAACTTAGTTGGGGGGGTTTCGTGTCGACTTAGCACGTGCACAAGTATAAGTAAGCCAGCTAGAACCATCATACGACACAAGTGTTTACATTAAAAGAAAAAATTGGCCCTTCTCTCTGGGGAACGAGACGGGGGTGGAAGGAAATGCTGAAGGAAGGGAGTTCAGTAGGAGCGGGGAGTTAGGGTGAGAAAGATGGAGATTAGAGGAGGTACGGATGTTACGGATCTAAGCTTCTTAGAAATGATGGATTTCCTTTGTGTATTAACCCTTTGATACACAACATGGGTCTAAAGTGACCCAGTGACAGAGGTTTTATGTTCTATATCTTTGCAATTATTTTCGTCATTCAGTATTCCAGGTTTTCCTCAATTAGTTTGTTTTTGATCATCATACATCCTAATTTTACATTTTCCTTTATTCATATTTTATTAAAATCCCTTTTTGTGTCACTACTGTTCTAATGCACAACATGGGTCAAAAATGGCACATATCCATTTTCTAGCTAAGTACGTCGCTAAGCTAACTACTTAGTTAACTAACTGCTAAGTAGTTAGCTAAGTAGCTTGTTAAGCTAACTACTAAGCTAACTTCTTGGCTAAGTAGTTAGCTTAGCAGGCTACTTAGCCAAGTAGTTAGCCATGTAATAATACAGAACCTTTTTTTTCTTCATAAAGTATGAGAGGAAAAATGTAAATAATGATCTGTTGTTATCAAAAACAAGATATGTAAAGAATACTTGAAATATTCAATCATAAAATAAGTTGATATCAAAAGATAGAGCACAGAAACACACAGTAAACATTAAATAACATGGGGAATGAATGAGGGTCATTTTGGACCATGTTGTGCATCAAAGGGTTAAGGAATATGACTGTAAACTTTCCTGTGCACGCTCTGAATTGCAGACATATATACAGTATGTTCAGATAAATATGAGTCCAGTAGTTACTTTTAAAGTCCAAGCAAAGTAGAAGATGGCCTTTATTTTGTACAGAAAAGATTTCTGAAGCACAGCATTTATCTTGTAAAGATTACTGTCATTAAAATGATTGTATGGCAGATTGTACAGCCGAAATCACATTTACTCAGCTTGATGAATGTAATTGGAGCTAATGCCTGAATGAGATGGCACAGATTACTTGTTCACAGTGAGGAGGACACCTACATTGGCTACCTGCCTCTCGCTCATGTCCTGGAGCTCAGTGCAGAGCTCGTATGTGTGTCTCACGGCTGCAGGATCGGCTATTCCTCACCTCAGACTCTAGCTGACCAGGTAAGTAAACTGCTCTGTTTTTGACACAACATGATCTCACAGAAATCCGTGAAATAGCCACGGATTTCACTTAACTCAAAATCCGTGGAATAACCACGGAATCACTCAAATTTCCGTGAAACTGACACGGATTTCGCTACAATGCAAGTTAATGACAGTCATATCCCGTGGCTATTCCAACATACAAAGTGATTATGTACATTCACTGAGTGAATATTTAGAAAATAAAACATATATTTCTCGCTAAAAATGTGATCAAAATCCATTTTTATGCAGAAACTAAGTCAAAATATTGATTTTTCACTAAAAATTAGAGAACTGTCCGCCATGTTTTTTGTTCTGACCGCTGGGACCTTGAAAGTCACGTGACTTGGAACAAACCAATAGCCACGGGATATGACTGTCATTAACTTGCATTGTAGCGAAATCTGTGTCAGTTTCACGGAAATTTGAGTGATTCCGTGGCTATTCCACAGATTTTGAGTTAAGCGAAATCCGTGGCTATTTCACGGATTTCTGTGAGACCAGGTTGTTTTGACAAATCTTGATTCTTATGAGATCCTCCAGATCGGGTGTGTGTAACCATTCCTGTGCTTCTTTTTCTGTCCAAAGTCAACCAAGATCAAGAAAGGAAGCAAAGGAGACACCAGCGTCCTGCAGCCTACTCTGATGGCAGCTGTCCCGGTACGTTAAGACAGTAGTTCTCAACCTTTTTGAGTCGCGACCCCCAATTTAACATGCATGTTGTCTGCGACTCCCGCTCACTGAACAGAATCTCACAGTTCAGATCAGACAAACTCAGTTGATACCACGAATTTTGGACAAATAATGAAGCAGACAACTTTTGCTTTTAATCTAAGTCATTTGCTATAAGTTTAAAGGTCCATTCTGACCTCCTGAGTGTGTAACAGTCAGCTTCAAGCCAGAGACTCCTTGGAAAGTAACAACTTGATACTTTGGGATTTGTCAGAAAAGACACAAAATTACCCCAAAAAAGAATCAAATTGACCAAAAATTACATAAAATTAAGCAAGAAAGGACACAAAATGACCAAAAAAAGGAAACAAATTGACCACAAAATGATCAAAAAAAGACACAAAATGACCAGAAAAGACACAAAATGACCAAAAAAAGACACAAAATGACCAAAAAAGACACAAAATTACTTTAAAAAAAAGACACAAAATTACCAAAAAAAAGACATTGAATGACCAAAAAGACTAAAACACTTTAACACAGTGGAGACAGAGCTGACTTACAAAATGATTTGGCGACCCCCAGAAATCATCTTGTGACCCCAATTGGGGTCGGGACCCCAAGGTTGAGAATAGCTCCATTAAGACACAACACTCAGCACAACACCATGTATTGTACAGTATAATGGTTGAGAAGCTTTACCCTTCACAGTATCTCTCATTGAGTCACTCTCCCTTAACCCATTGAGGCCTAAAACGCCTGTAAAACCTCTGGGCGATTTTAAAATAAGCCCCTAAAAAAAAAAAAAAAAAGTTTTTCTGGAAATTCAACAGAAGTGTCAACGCTTCTACTAAATAATAGATTTTTCAGCCTCTGTAGCAGATAGAAATGAAATTCAAAAAGTATTTGAGAGCTTATACAAATACTACAAAACGACGTATCCGCTTTCCAGGCTTCAATGGGTTAAGTCTGTTGCTGTTTGGCCTCAATTGGCTGAAAGTCAGATTCCACTCTGTCTTTGTTCGTAGTCCAGCTGTGGAGTAGCAGTGACAGAGTCCAGCAGGCCTCCATCTGTGTCTGGACACACTGTGACGTAAATACTTTCTGCTCTTCATCACTAAACATTGTGAGACGTCCAGGGGCTACAGTGGCATATTTAAGGTTGGCTAGTCCTGCTTGTGTTTGAAGTATATTTGAGTGATTAATCCATTTCAGCAGTTATGACGTCAGGAAGGGCTTTACTTCAAACCTAGCATGGCCATATTTATTTTGTCAATGAAAGAGCAGAGCAGGTGTTCCACCCTTCTTAAGGGCTTTGTTAGTTTTAGAAGGAGTTTGCAGTTTGGGGAAACACTGCAGTTGGGCATGCAGTGTGAGCTGGAATCTGGAGTCAGGCTGGCAACAAGAATTTCCTACACAAAAGGTGTGTCTAAAAACACTAAATCTGAGGGAAATGATCTTGCTGCATGGACAGATAATTTCACTTGACAAGATTTCTTAAATTATAAAAATTGATTGTTAAATCTAGAAATAAAAGATAAATTATGTAACACTTCTAAATCTAAAGTTTTTTTTTATCTTGCTAAGAAACAAATCATTTGCAGTACACTCTGCTCGGGCCAGTTCATCGCTGCTTGCAGCTTTAATTGATCTTGTTTTAAGAGTTAATTTCCAACCTGGTCTCACGGGAATCCGTGAAATAGCCAAGGATTTCGCTTAACTCAAAATCTGTGGAATAGCCACGGAATCACTCAAATTTCCGTGAAACTGACACGGATTTCGCTATGCAAGTTAATGACAGTCATATCCCGTGGCTATTGGTTTGTTCCAAGTCACGTGACTTTCAAGGTCCCAGCGGTCAGAACAAAAAACATGGCGGACAGTTCTCTCATTTTTAGTGAAAAATCAATATTTTGACTTAGTTTCTGCATAAAAATGGATTTTGATCACATTTCTAGCGAGAAATATATGTTTTATTTTCTAAATATTCACTCAGTGAATGTACATAATCACTTTGTATGTTGGAATAGCCACGGGATATGACTGTCATTAACTTGCATTGTAGCAAAATCTGTGTCAGTTTCACGGAAATTTGAGCGATTCCGTGGCTATTCCACGGATTTTGAGTTAAGCGAAATCCGTGGCTATTTCACGGATTTCTGTGAGATCATGTTGAATATGACGGATATGGTCTACGCAGATATAACTACTGACATGCAGAAATGTGAAATGAGTAAACCCCTGACAATAGCAGATTATAATTCCATTGCTCTTGTTGGCCAGACTGAACGCCGGCTTGTTGGAGACAATCCGTCCTGCTGCTGTATTCTGTCCCTCTCTCTCTCTCACACCATGAGCTCAGCCCCACCCCCCCCCCCCACCCCCCCATCTCCCAGTGGTCGTAGTGTAAAGGCCAGAGGGCCCCGGTGTCTGGAACCATTCACAGCTGTAAACAGAACGTGAGAAAGCCCCATGTGGTTATCCCCACGACACACACACTCATACACACTAACACACGTACTCACACACACATACAAATTGTTTGCTGTGATATGACAGCGAGCTGCTGCATGAATCCTGCGTCCACTTCCTCTCTCACTGTCTCAGCTTCATACACGAACATACACACGCATGCACACACACACACACACACACACACACACACAGACCAGCTGGCTTTTTTATTGTTTTTTAGTTTGTGCCCTTTCCCCCATTTAATTAGGAGTCCAGCTTTTGAAGACCCTGATATGGATGATGTTGTGATGATGATGATGAAGTGTTCCTGATCTGTCGGTTTCAGTTTTATCCACTGTGGTCACAGAATGAAACTGAAAAACTAACCCAAGCTCGGCATGCAGCAGAGTCTAAGCCAAGAAACAAAACTTTTATGTTCCTGTTCCCAGCACAGTCCTGTTCCTCTCACCAGTACACCCCATTTATCCAGTTTATCCCAGACTAAGAAATCTAAGCCAAATAAACAAATTCCCATAATTCACTCTTATAAACCCACTGTTATTCTACGTGCCCAGCGCCAAACAGAGTGAATATGTTACTTAGGGGCTGGTGAAAAAAGGGTAAATGTTGGTCACGAATGAACAAAAATCTAAAAACTCATAAGCTATTGTGGAGAAATACATTGAGGAAACCTTTAAAATTAAATTATCTGACTCCAACACAAAATCCTCACCTATTTCTCTGCGCCGATCGTTTGATGGAGAATGATGAGAAGGAGACGTCCCAGTTCTCAGTTTAACTTCATTTTATTACAATACGTCAAGAAATGTGCAGTTACAGTGTGCAGTTGAAGTTATCTGGCTTCAATCTACACGCCCCTGACATCTCATTAGGCTGGTCAGATCATGAAGGCTGGTACAGTCTACTTTACCTTGAACCCTTTTTATATCCTAACAGAGCTGTAAAAAAAAACATATAGGTAGATCTCTTCCAGAAGTCGCCTCCTCTCGATCCGCTGATTTGTCAGTTTATTCAATATGTGGACACGTTATGTCACCAAGCAGAGAAGACAGTTATCTGTCTGCTCAGCACATCATGTCTGTGACCTGACCTGTTAACAAAACTTTCAAAGCACAAACTCCTGCCTTGATCTGACCTGCAGAGATATTACTGGAGACACAGATTTTGCAACAAACATTAAACATAAAACATAAAATATATCTTTTTGTGATGATAGAATCTTACTCTAAGTAGGGCAGAGAAAGTTTAAGCAGATGGAGTAAATGTATTTAGTTTAATCATAGTTTAAAAACAATATTAGCACATGATCATTGTAGCATAGCATCTTACATGATTAATCTATAAATGCCCAGAGAGAGGTTACATACACAGTTAGTGAATTATGCACGCATAGATAGTGACCTACGTCAATCAGATAGTGACTCCCATTCATAGAGACAGACAACAGAGACAGAATAAGAGACAAAATAACAGATAATTCTAATATTATCGGTCTGAATCGATGAGCAAGGGCCAATATTTTGGGGATTTCTGGTGCAGCCAGCAAACATCCAGATAACGCATAATGTATATCTGAGCCAAGACCTCCTCTTCTGTGCATCAGTCATTGGTTTGAGTTGGATTGGCTTGTTTAGGTTAGGTCCAAGCAACATTAAGGCTAATCTGTATGAGCAGTTATCTAAATATGAATGCAGGTAAATATGGATGGGTTCTGAAATTGCAGTTCTGCTTGTGACTTTTACCTCTTTTGTGCTTCACATGGACTGTTTACCTGCATTAAACCAAAGCCCACACAAAACTATTCAGAGTAAAATAGAAACCTGAATACTTCTGATACCAAAATCTTGTCCGGTTGCCTTCAGATTGTGAATTCATGTGCAAATATCTGTTTATAGTGAATAGAATAAATGCTAATATTGTTCTGTGTCTGCTTGATATTAAATTCGGCAATATTTTGCTAATGTTTAAGCCATAAGCTGGTGATCATGTGATGGCTGTGCTGGTAACGTTTTTACTGACACCTAGTGGCTAAAAGTGAATTAATGCAGCTGTATGGAATTTGTCATTTTGTGTCCTGCACAATATATCGTTTCAGCATCAACATTGCAGTGTGTGCATGTGTGTTTGTGCATTGCAGGATATGCCGTGTCCTGCATGTTGTACTTTTCCCCAAACATTATTCAAAGCATAATATACACTACTGGTCAAAAGTTTTAGAACACACCAACTTTTCCAGAATTTAATTGAAAATGATGCAGTTTAATGTCTCAGTGTACTCTGGAATTAATGCACATTTGCAACATTTAAAATTCATTATTGAGCATGATAGTGTTTTGAAAGTAAAAAAAAAGATTCAAAATCACATTTTATGTTGGACTTAAGGACTAAAAAAAGACACAAAATGACTAAAAAGACACAAAATGACTTACAAAGACATGAAAAGAATTCATGAATGGACAAAATAGCCCAAGACTCCATAGAGTTAAGTTGTTAACCCATTTCTTGTTCCCTGAAAAAAGGCCTACTTGCATAATTCTGAAATGTACATTATCTTTCAGTTTTGGTTAAGCTTACCTTTTTTTATTTACCTCTGGCAGTTCACCACTTACCTTTGTACCCTTTCAAGCTGTTCATTTGACTTGAACTGCTTGAATTAAAAAAAACTGGAAAAATTGGGCTGTTCTAAAACTTTTGACCGGTAGTATATATATATATATACACAACATATCTTTACCTTAGTCCATTTTATACTTTTCCTTTCAGCAGCTTACATTTAAGACACTTCTTGACTACTGCATCAAACAGCTATCCCCCAAACCAGTGTCTGTCAACTGAGGAATGACTACTTGTCGTTTCCTGTAGTTTTCTTCTGTCCTTCATTGATCCTATCCCAAGAGATTTACTCCATTCTCTTGGTTTCTCTCTTGTTTTGTAGGTCACTGGTGTCCATTTGGGACACTTGTTGTTATGCAACTAAATTTAAGAGCATGTGTGTTCCACATTGTACCAATTTGTTCCTCTGGGCTTGTTGTATTTAAAGGAAGTTGTTCTGTTCTCTACGAGTTCTGTTTTCCTCTTAAATTCAATCTTTTGTCATTTTGACCATAAGCAGATTTAGTGACAAATAACAAACATCTTGTGCACCAATACTGAATGATGAAGTCAGAGCTGGGACTACAAACATAACTGCATCTTCCAGAAGCTTTTTTAACCACCCAAAAACAACAAGGCATAAATATAAACGATATCCCAAATGTCTTTTGGTTTTGACCTCGTCAAGTGTACTTAATTTAAGGGTCAGTTAACAGGCAGATAATCTAACACAGATACAGATAATCTAAAGTATAATAAGTATAAACTCACAAGGAACAAATGCTGGACCACTGCCACAAGACAAACTGGCACAGAAAGAAGGGAGCACATGGCTTAAATACACAGAAGAGAGAGAAACAATGAGACACAGGTGAAACACATTAGGACAGAGACAATAATCACACAGGCGGGAAATTTGACAGGACATGGGGAGTGACACAGAGGACCTTTCAACATAAAACAGGAAACATAAAACTTAATAAACAGACATGACCAAACTATCAAACCCTGATAACCACCTTCCAGATCCATTCAAGAGAAGGCAGATGTGAACTGTCCTTTTAAGGTGTCAGAGCTCTGGTTGGGACCCATATTTGGAGCTGTGACTGCAATGCAACTATACTGCACCTCATATCTCTTTAACCCATAAGAACCCACCGTAACACGGTGTAACAAACTCTTTAAATCTTCTATAATCTCCCATATTCAGCTTTATGCTTCACATTAACTCATTAAGTCCCTAAGCGACGTATACAACCACCCTGGCGTGGTGGTCATGTGACTGTGACAGGAAGTGACTCCTCCAAAATGTGACTGTGACTGGAAACAGAAATGTGAAAAAGTAGCTAATTTTAAAAAGCTTATTTTTTGTTACGAGGCTAAGTTTAAACCCATTTAACAATTCTAATCCGTTAATAGGAAATTAAAGTCACAATTTTTATATATGTTATGGAGATGCAAACAAAAAGGCAAATGGTTATATGTTTTTATTTATTATTGATTTATTTATTCTAATTTTATGTCTTTTTGTCATTTTGTGTCTTTTTTGGTAATTCTGTCTTTTTTTTGGTCATTTTGTGTCTTTTTCTTTTAGTAATTTTGTGTCTTTTTTGGTCATTTTGTGTCTTTTTTTGTAATTTTGTGTCTTCTTTTTAGTAATTTTGTGTCTTCTTTGTCATTTTGTGTCTTTTTTAAGTTATTTAGTTTTTTTTCTGTCATTTTGGATCTTTTTTTAAGTAATTTTGTGTCTTTTTTTGGTCATTTTGATACTGCCTCCAGCGGCCCCAAGGTAATTTAAGTTTGAGACCCCTGCATTAAGGATTACTGGGTCTAGGTTCTTATGGGTTAAACTTGTACTTTTCACCAGGCACACAAGAACAGAAACATACTGACCAACACTTATCTTGTCCTCCCATCGTGCCTCCTACTTTTTGGGCTGCTTCTTCTCTCATTAATGCATTTAGTCTCATCCTATATCTCATCCTGGTTCCAGGAGATCATGGATCGTATCTATAAAAACGTGATGGCCAAGGTGGAGGAGATGAGCTGCGTGCAGCGAACACTCTTCATTCTGGCATACAACTACAAACTGGAGCAGCTTGCTAAAGGATACAGCACGCCTTTGTGTGACAAGTATGTAGAGTTCTTCCTACAGTCTTTTTCATGGTATTTTCAGGTTCACACACCTTTATGCCCACCACTCCCTTGTTAATGGACAACATGGTCTCACAGAAATCCGTGAAATAGCCACGGATTTCGCTTAACTCAAAATCCGTGGAATAGCCACGGAATCGCTCAAATTTCCGTGAAACTGACACGGATTTCGCTACAATGCAAGTTAATGACAGTCATATCCCGTTGCTATTCCAACATACAAAGTGATTATGTGCATTCACTGAGTGAAGATTTAGAAAATAAAACATGTATTTCTCGCTAGAAATGTGATCAAAATCCATTTTTATGCAGAAACTAAGTCAAAATATTGATTTTTCACTAAAAATGAGAGTCTGTCCGCCATGTTTTTTGTTCTGACCGCTTGGACCTTGAAAGTCACGTGACTTGGAACAAACCAATAGCCACGGGATATGACTGTCATTAACTTGCATTATGAGTTACACAATGAGTTTTTCTGTGCAATGACAAATAAAAATCTAATCTAATCTAATCTAATCTGACCTGACTTCTGTTTATTCATCCAGGCTGGTGTTCAAGAAAATCCGCTCTTTGCTGGGAGGTCAGATTCGAGTGTTGTTATCAGGGGGAGCACCACTCTCTGCCGCCACACAGCGCTTCATGAACGTGTGTTTCTGCTGCCCGGTGGGTCAGGGATATGGCCTGACGGAGACCTGTGGAGCTGGAACCATTTGCGAGCGTAAGCAGTCATGAGTATTACAAAGTAATCACAATAATTTATAACGGTTAACAGAAACAGAATAAGAATCGAAGAGACATTCTCATTAAAATTAACACTGCGGGATGGTCAGAGTTGCAGCCTTTCTTGTGTACAAACTTCTATATAATAAACCGACTAGGGACTAAGTCACGTAAAAAATGAAAAATGGAAAAATGGCAGACAGACGAGAGGAGAAAGAGCAAGAGGATTGGAAACTGGCGTACAAATTTAGATTGCAGACTGCAAACTGATTGTGAACACTTGCACACATGCATTGCGCACAAAACATTGCACTTCTGTTCAGGAAAAAAGAGGAAAGGAAAAGCCTATTGCACATGTCACAAAGAAAAAGAAAGCTTATTGCACATGTTATACAGAAAAAAAAGCCTATTGCCTATTTTTTTCAGCCATGTCATAAATTCTGAATTTATTGTGCATGCATTGTGCATTCCAGCACAAAACATGTCAAAACACTGTACAGTGTTGGCTATTTGCAGCTCTACAAAGTTTAAACTAGATGTGCTACTTTTTAAATTTGTAAGTAACAAAATATCAATTAATTTTGACCTTCTCCTTTAAGTAATACAAACATGTTTTAATTGTGTAACCAAAGTTATATGATAGAGAAAAATGTGAAATAAAAATAAAAACAAGAGGTTTTTTTAAAAAAAGGATAACTAACTAAAACTGTATTGTGTGGTTACAAAACTAACTAAAACTAACTAAAATTATAGTGAAAATGTCCTTCGTTTTCGTCTTTGTCAACTTTTTTCATACGTAAACCTTTTTGGTTGATATGAAACCTATTTCATCAATTTGATTTAATAAACTTATTATGGCTGAGATGGATAAGACAAAATAAATAAAGACAACATTTATTGTGACCTTATTGAATCTCGCACCCAACAAATAGCCCATTACAAAAATAAACTAAAACTAACACTAAAACCAATAAAAAACTAAACTAAAACTAAGCATTTTCCAAAAATAAAAACTAATTAAAACAAGCAAACACACTCTAAAACTCATTAAAACTAACTGAATTTGAAAACAAAAATTGACAACGAAATTAAAACTTAAACTGATAAAAAATTCAAAACTATTATAACCTTGGTGGAGAGTCGTGAATGATTTACAGCTTGATTCTTGTTTAACTACAATCACTCAATCCGACAGGACAGCTGTACATCAACAGAAACAAATTAAACTAAAGTGGTAATTTTCATATTTGTTCCTTAAAAAAGATTCATTAACTGGAAACAGCTGCACATTATTGAGCCATTGTGGGAATCCACTTGGAAAAAGACAACTTCCGAGCAGAGATAAAAAGTGGTGGGAGGGCATGAAGATGGACAGAAATGATGAACGAGAGGAAAATGAAGGGTAGATTTGTTGTGAATGGGTTGTAGTGAACAGATGGCGGTGTGGAAAAATCAACATTAGCAGCAAATCATCGTACACTGAGATCCCAGTTGGCAAAATGTTTCAGCTTGTTGTGAAACTGTTAAATTAAGAATCAGATTTATTGGCCAAGTATACATACAAAAACATGGAAATTGGCTTTGATTAACATGCTCTCAATGTACAGTGGTGTGAAATAGTGCAAATTGTGTTTTCTTAAGTAGTATTTACATATAAAGTATGCATAAAACAAAGTGCATAGATGCATGGAGGTTAGGGCTTATTGTACAGAGGTTTTCTGACACTCTGTTGACTGTAAAGTGTTCATCACACTGCAAAAAAAGAAAAGTTGGGTGAACTCAAAATTTCAAGGCAACAAACTTCGATAAAATTTCAAGTTGGACAATTAAACTAAATATTTTAAGTTTTGTTTTTGAGTTTGCTCAACTCTGAATTCAGATTTTTGTCAACTCAACTCGCCGCTATGAAATGTCAGCTAATGTTGCGACCACAATTTTGAGTTAGCATTGATACGCTAATGGCTACTCTTGTAGCTGTAATAAGCAGTGCCGCTAGCGTCAGTTAGCCGCTAGCTTTCGCTAATGACCGAATTTCACCGCTTTCCAGCATTTCACAACAAAGAAATAAGAGTTAGCAGAACTATTGTCCCTTGTTGTGAACCCCAACTTAAAGATATAAGTAACAACAACTCACAAACTTGTTTTGAGCAGACAACTGGCTTCCTTTGTTGTGCTAACTTACATTATTGCCCTAAATGTCAATAATTTATATTTCCAAGTTTTACCAACTTAAATCACTGTTTTAGGCCAAAAAATACAAGTTGTTTTTTTTTGCAATGCAGAGTGACAGCCTGGGGACAGAAACTGTCTCTGTGTCTGCTCGTTTTGGCGGACAGTGCTCTGAAATGCCTACCAGAGGGGAGGAGCCTCAACAGTTTATGCCCGTTTCCTCACCCTGGACTGGGCCAAATCTGGGCTGGAGGGCAGGGTGGCACTGATTAGTTTTTCTGCAGCCCTCATCGTACTGCAGTCTCTTCCCTGTCCTGTTTGGTTGCAGATCCAAACCAGACATTGATGGACTGTGGGCCTTTTTCCGGACAGCGTCTATGTGGGAGGACCACATCAGGTCCTGGGAGGGATGTGAATTGTAAAATACAACCAATTCCTTACAGCAGGAGTGGGCAACCTATACTAAATAAAGAGCCACTGTTGGCCAAAAAAAAAAGAGAAAATCGCGGAATGGAGCCGCAAACCTTATATTGAAATGAAAATTAAACAGCCTAATAAGTCTAAATTAGCCAACCAACATTATGAATAGTCATATTGAACATTTATTAATATGATTTTGAAAACTAGCCTATCTCAGGGAACTCAAAACTTAAAGGTTAAGGTGCCGGGCCGGAGACTTTCGTAAGCTATGAAGCACATTTTAGTTGACTTATATGTCAAAACTTTGTTTAATATACTGTAAAAAGGCTATACAATTTTACAATTGAGGAATACAAATAGCTTTTGGTCTACACCATTGATAAATGAACATTTTGATGTAAAAATATGTATATAATTTTTTATGTCTCAGCCACGGGGAGCCCCTGCAGGCGGCCTAAAGAGCCACATGAGGCTCTGGAGCCACGGGTTGGCCACCCCTGCCTTACAGCTTCTCGTAAATCTTTTTGTGTTTCTCATAATGATGTGATTAAAAGAACACCACTCATATCTGTGGCGGTGAGGGCTGTCCCAACGATCTGTTCTGAACTTTGCAGCTTATCCGTCAACTTTCATCACATTGGTCAAATAATATAAATGCTCCGAGCCTTTTCCCAGGCAGACTGAACAGTCACTACACTGTGGTCAGGAAAACACAGTTTGGTGGACATTCCTTTGGGATGAGGTTTCCATGGCGAGGGAATAAGTGAGGTCGTGTTGCTATGGTAATAAATGTCATGCCTGTGCGATGCTTGTAGCGCTTCCTGATCACGTGTGTGTGTGTTGTGTGTTTGTGTGTCTGTTTTAGTATGGGATTACAGCACTGGGAGAGTGGGAGGACCTCTGGTTTGCTGTGAGATCAAGCTGAAAGACTGGGCAGAGGGTGAGCCACACACACACACACACACACACACACACACACTTTTTCTTTCTTTATATTACTTTTTTTCTTCCTTTTTGTTATTTTAATTCTTTCTTTTTATATTTCTTTTCTATATTTTTCTTATTTTTTTCTTTCCTTTTCTTTTTCTTTCTTTTTATATATTTTTTTCTTTTTCTTCCTTTTGCTTTTTCTTTTTTTTTCTTTCTTTCTTTTATCCCTTGTCTCATGTAAAACGTCCTTGGGTTTCTTGAAAGGCGCTATATAAATTCAAGTTGTTATTATTATTTTTTTTAAATTATTATTATTATTTGTTTTATTTTTTATCCATCTTCTTCTTCTTCTTCTTCTTCTTCTTCTTCTTATTATTATTATTATTATTATTATTATTATTATTATTATTATTATTATTATTATTATTATTATTATTATTATCATCATCATTATTTACATGAATACTTTATCAATCCATCCACCATGAATCACTCCACAGTGAAACATTGCAGGAGTGATCACTGTAGCCGCTCCATAACCTTTTAAGGAAACATGCTTTTCTTTTTCTTCCACTCCTTTACAACTTCCATCTTTTTACGTAAGCCATCATTACTCATTTTTATTACACTCAGTTAAATCTTGATACTTATCAAGTTGAGTTTATTGCCTGCTTGGCGGTGAAAGCAGAAATAGAATTTAAAGTAAACATGCTGTCAGGTTTTTATCTTTGCTAAAATTATGATCAAGAGAACTGAAGGTTTATTTTGTTGCTTTTTCTTTTGCAAACCACTGAGTTTGAACCTGTGCTTTCAGGTGGCTACCGTAGCACCGACAAGCCGCATCCAAGAGGAGAGATTCTGATTGGAGGACCCAACGTGACCATGGGGTACTACAAGAACGAGCCGAAACTCCAAGAAGATTTCTTTGTTGACGAGAACGGGCAGCGGTGGTTCTGTACAGGAGACATCGGAGAGTTCCACGAAGACGGCTGTCTCAGGATAATTGGTGAGGAGAGCTGGAGTCAGGCCACACTCAATGTTTTCCATGCAGTTGATGTTCTGCATGTTCCCAGCCTGGAGAACCAGACGATCCAGGCAGAAAACAGACTGCAGACGGGGACTGTCACAAAACCACCTCAACAAAGGCCCACTGTATAAATGTTATACCCGTTTATGTGTACGATGTATTAACTATAAGTCCATCGATTCTTGTTGCCGTTTCATTTGGCACTACTTTTCCTCAACTGTAGAACTTCCATGTTCCAGAACATCAAGCAGAACCAACCAAGCTCCCTGGGTCTGTAGGCAGTTTACAGTTTACACAGCAGCACCACCAGGTAGCTCGGGATCTTTCTTGGGCTTCATCTTGGGGTCTAGTTTCCACACAAGTTTCCCCTCTCTCGCTCTTCCAGCCTGTTCAGTCTCCATCTGCAAAAGTTCTTCTTCTGTATATTCCAGTTCATAAAGATTTCCTTTAGATTCCGTTTACACAAGGATGCTTGCGGGTAAAAACGACAAAATATTTTATCTGAAGTGCCTTTCGTTTAGATGGTGACAGCATTTTTGGGGCTTATAAAGGCAAAAATCGGGGCGTCCCGGTGGCTCACACTGGTAGAGCGCTTACCACATGGCCATGTGCTTGCTGCAGCGGACCCGGGTTCGAATCCGGCCTGAGGTCCCTTTGCTGCATGTCTGTCTCTATCAAATAAAGCAGTAAAAATGCCAAAAAAAAAAGTCTTTAAAAAAAAAAAAAATCTGAAACCACCCCCCAGAGTGTAAAACTGTAATCCGCTCCACCGTAGCGTGTCCGTCTACACTGCCAAGACACAAAACTCTGCTCAGATCTGCTCACGTCACATACGCGTTTACGTCACATACATGCTCCAGTACAGGGAAATAAACAAACATGTGGATTATTTCCATGCGTCGGACCTTCAAGCTGCTCTGGCAGCGCTAATAAACTTACAGGAGTCTTTCCACCAAATGTACAGGATATGTACAGATAGTATTAGTGAACAGAGAAGGATCTGGAATTACCTCTATCACATTTTGGATGCAGCAATTGGTCGGAGGCGAGCCAGATGGCTGTGAACGAGACCTGGGAGATCTAGTGGATGGTGGAGAACTTTGTGGAAGGAGTAGCTGATGAAAATGCGTGGCATGAAAACTTCCACATGCCCAAAGATGCTCTTATCGCTTTAAGTGATGCCGCCTGGCATGCATACCCAATCCAATTCACACACTTTAGCGTCACCGTATGCAGCAGATTTCCTCCTGAAAACGCTCGTCTAAACGAGGAATAAAAAGTGAAGACGTGACGCCACTTTTGCGTCTTCTGTTCAGACCGTCATCATGTAAATGTAGCCTCAGTCTCCATATTGAGCTGCATTTTATTTTCGCTGTCATAATCTCTCATTTTTATTTTTGTTTGTGTCTCTTACATAAACTGGTGACTGGATTTGGACCAAAACAGCTGATCTGCGGCAGGGCACAAAGCATATTTGTGCTCTAATGTGTAGGAACATGGAAGTTCTACGGTTGAGAAAAAGTAGTGCCAATAGCTGTGGATAGCAACAAAAGTCTGTGGACATGTCGTTAATATGGCGTACAGCTAAGCAGGTATAACATAAGTAGAGTTAGCCTTTGTTTAGGTGGTTAAAATACATTTTGTGACAGGCTTCGTCTGCAGTCTGTCTCCTGCCTGGAGCGTCTGGTTCTCCACATCGACTGTGGCTAAGTACCTCATACAACCTCACTTAAAACATCCAAACTATCCCTTTAAATGGAGAAGTGGGTGAAAGTGTACAGCAGGTGGGTTTCTGGGGTTATCTGGCCTGGTTTGGTCACTCCTTTATCTGCATTGTGCCCCAGATTCCTGGATTCCTTCAAGACATTCTCTCCCTCCACTTCTATCCATCAGTCTGACAGGAAGCCTTTTAACAAATCAGATAGTTCCTCCATTCCCAGAATTACTCCACACTTCTGTTTACTTTACTCAGCCAGTACCCCCAAAATCTCTCTGTTATCTAGATGACACGAGTCAGATACACACAGTGGAAAATGGGTTCTTCCCCCAGCTTCTTCCCTTCTGTTTAAGAACATGAGCACGTGGACCGGCATGTTCTCACAGCCAGCTGTCTCCGTCTGTGTCTGCAGATCGTAAGAAAGACTTGGTGAAGCTGCAGGCGGGGGAGTACGTGTCCCTGGGAAAGGTGGAGGCCATGTTGAAGAACTGCCCGCTGGTCGACAACATCTGTGCCTACGCCAACAGGTGTGTGTTTGTGTGTTGGTGCTAGAGCCTGAGCCCTGTGGGGTTTTGGAGGTTTTTGGTGAAGAATGGACATAATAGGATATAAAGCAGATTTTAGCTTCTCTTCATTGGCTCCCTGTTCGTTTTAGAATTGATTTTAAGGTTTTTCTGATCACTTTTAAAGCACGTCAGGGGCTGGCTCCAAGTTACATTTCAGAGATATTAACACCTTATGAGCCGGCCCGACATATATATATATATATATATATATATATGTATATACATATATATATATATATATATGTATATGTATATATATATATGTATATACATATATATGTATATACATATATATGTATATATATATGTATATATATATGTATATATATATATATATGTATATATATATGTATGTATGTATGTATGTATGTATATATTTATGTATATATATATGTGTGTGTGTATATATATGTATATATATATATGTATATATATATGTGTGTATATATATATGTATATATATGTATTTATATATGTGTATATATATGTATGTATGTACGTATATACATATATATATATATATATATATATATATATATATATATATATATATGTATTTATTTTTTTATTTCTTCTTCATTATTGGTTTCTTATTTTTGCAGGAGTTTTATCCATGCTTGTTCTGTCAAAGCACTTTGTGGACACTGTTTTTAAAGGTGCTATATAAATAAAGGTATTATTATTATTATTATTATTATTATTATTATTACATCTGACATCTAAAGAGTAACAGCGACTCCACGGACACAGTGTAACAGTAAATGTCAGATTGTTAAATCATTAAAGTGTGCCTTTGGGGTTTTTAATCACTGTGTCCTGTTTTACGAGCATGTCCCAGTTTTGTTTATTCCCATGCACATGCACGAGGACACACGAGCACTAGCACGTGAGTGATGAGATACAAATTACTGACAATGGTTTCCCAAGGAAATATTGAAGCTTTAAGAAAGCTTTGAACATGTTTCCATGTTTGAACATGGGTGTGAGACTTAATGCAGCATGTCATAGTCATTTTTTTCTGGCTACAGCTTTGGCCACTTCACCCTGACTGATTATTCCCTCTATTATTTTTGCATCATGCTTGTTAAAGCTACCTTTTATTAATATTTTTACACTGACAATGGATCAAATGATGATGTAAAATGTGAAAGAAGTCACTAGTTGTGACAGACAAATATTTTTTTCTAGGTTTGCAGGTCTTCTCAGGTTTTACCTACAACATACAACATTGTAACAATGGAGCTTTATAGCATTTTTCAGCTCATTGTTTCAGTTTTATTTCCATCAACTTTTAGTTTGGATAATTGTACTAATCTTTATAATTTTGGCGGGAAAGTAAAGTAAATTTCGCACTTGTACACTGCAAAAAAGGTGTGTCTAAAAACAAGATAAACACACTAAATCTGAGGGAAATGATCTTACTGCATGGACAGATAATTTCACTTGACAAGATTTATTAAATTAAGATTGTTAAATCTAGAAATAAGCATGTTGAACACTTAAAATAAGAAATTAACTCTTAAAACAAGATAAATTATCTTACACTTCTAAATCTAAAAAGTAAAGTTTTTATTTTTACCTTGGTAAGAAACAAATAATTGTCAGTGCACTCTGCTCGGGCCAGTTCATCTCTGCTTGCAGCTTTAATTTATTATTTATTTACTTATTTTAAAAATGAATTTCTTATTTTAAGCGTACAACATGCTTATTTCTTTATTTAATAAACTAATTTAAGAAATCCCTCTGATTTAGTGTTTTTATCTTGTTTTTAGACACCCCTTTTTTGCAGTGTATTATTCAGGCGGCAAGAAAATACCCTCAGGATCAATGCATGTGTTGTTCCCTGTCTGATGGATGTGTAGACAACTGGATGTAAACCAACCTGGTCTCACAGGAATCCGTGAAATAGCCACGGATTTCCTTAACTCAAAATCCGTGGAATAGCCACGGAATCACTCAAATTTCCGTGAAACTGACACGGATTTCGCTACAATGCAAGTGAGTGACAGTCATATCCTGTGGCTATTCCAACATACAAAGTGATTATGTACATTCACTGAGTGAATATTTAGAAAATAAAACAGATATTTCTCGCTAGAAATGTGATCAAAATCCATTTTTATGCAGAAACTAAGTCGAAATATTGATTTTTTCACTAAAAATGAGAGAACTGTCCGCCATGTTTTTTTTTCTGACCGCTGGAACCTTGAAAGTCACGTGACTTGGAACAAACCAATAGGAAAAAATATCCATGGAATAGCCATATAGCCAGGGATATGACTGTAATTAACTTGCATTGTAGCGAAATCCGTGTCAGTCTCACGGAAATTTGAGTGATTCCGTGGCTATTCCACGGATTTTGAGTTGAGCGAATCCGTGGCTATTTCACGGATTCCTGTGAGACCAGGTTCATGTAAACATGTTCGGCATACAAACTCTTACATTGTGTTGTTCTTCTGCCAACTAATGACCAAAAATGAATGCTTCTTACCATTTGTTATCTTACAAATCTAAATTGTAACCATATTGGGACAAAGCATGAAGGTTATTCCTCCATGTCTTGTGGATGGGAGATTACACCTTCCATTACACATAGTTGTGCCTTCATTTTGAAGATGTATGCTCCATTTGATACCATAGAATCTGAATAAATTCCTGCAGCCTGAATTCAGTTGTGTGTCACAGGAGAACAGATCATGTTTTAAAGATATTTCGAGGCTGTAATCTGTTCACGCTCAGCTCAGGCATGCATTGTTTCCATTTCCTTTTAGGGGTAAATATCTCACTTGTGAAGAATTTCTGGTTTGCGTGCACGTTTGTGCTCCATCACCTCATTCTGTCTAACATTCACACACAAAGAGCAGTGTCACTTAATAACTGCTCTGTTTTTCTTTCACTCTGACATCCCTCTTGTCGGCTCCTCTCCTCCCGCTCTGCAGCGATGAGACGTACGTGATTGGCTTCGTGGTGCCCAATCAGAAGCATTTTCTGGCTCTGGCCGACCAGTACGGTATCCGCGGCCCATACGAGGAGCTGTGCAACAGTAAGGTCATGGAGGAGCTGGTCCTTAAAGTCATCACTGAGGCTGCTCTACCAGGTGAGAAGAGGGTCAAAGAAGAACATGTTGGAACATGTCAACATGGTCTCACAGAAATCCGTGAAATAGCCACGGATTTCGCTTAACACAAAATCCGTGGAATAGCCACGGAATCGCTCAAATTTCCGTGAAACTGACACGGATTTCGCTACAATGCAAGTTAATGACAGTCATATTTTTCTGGCGAGATCTTCACCACAAAGTGATTATGTACATTCACTGAGTGAATATTTAGGAAATAAAACATATATTTCTCGCTAGAAATGTGATCAAAATCCATTTTTATGCAGAAACAAAGTCAAAATATTAATTTTTTCACTAAAAATGAGAGAACTGTCCGCCATGTTTTTTGTTCTGACCGCCGGAACCTTGAAAGTCACCTGACTTGGAACAAACCAATAGCCACGGGATATGACTGCCTTTAACTTGCATTGTAGCAAAATCCGTGTCAGTTTCATGGAAATTTGAGCGATTCCGTGGCTATTCCACGGATTTTGAGTTAAGCGAAATCCGTGGCTATTTCACGGATTTCTGTGAGACCAGGTTGAACATGTTAGGGTTATTGTTTAGGGTTAATAATTCCTCTTCCTTTGTTTTAGACCACCTAGAGCGCTTTGAGATTCCTCGCAAGATCTGTCTGAGCCCGGACCCGTGGACTCCTGAGACCGGATTAGTGACTGACGCGTTCAAGCTCAAGCGCAAGGAGCTGAAAACACGTTACCAGGACGACATAGAGAGAATGTATGGCGGGAAATAAGGACAAGGAGCAGCACAGCATTGTTCTTTCTCAAACCACAGACCAACACTGAACACTCTCACTCCCCTCTCACTTCTTTATATCTTTCCCCTTCAAAATAAGAGCCAACCATGTGAATCTGTGGTAAATCTTAACAGGATAGGGTGGTACCAGTTCCCTCATGGACGCAACTTTTACTTGAATTTGTAACTAAAAAAGAAAACACAAAAGATCCCTGTCCACTGCTGCCTTTTCCCTTTCCCTGCCCAGGTGTATGACCTCTTTGTGGGGATCTTTATTGTTCCAGATGTGAGTTATGAAACAGATGGTGCGTTCGCTGATGTTGTCTGTTGAACTCTCTGAGTGCCACAGCAGAAGCTCCGGTAAGGCGAACAGGTTTGTTGCCTCGTTGCTTTGTGCTCACCCATGAGACGCCAGATTGGTTACATATGATGTCTGAATCTTTCCTTGAGTTCATTTTCGATCTTCCTTTTAACTTAAAAGTTTCACATTCCGTCTTCCTGCAGGTCAGGAGACGGTTAAGTCTTTTGTTTCTTCACATGTTTTCAGTTCTGTCAATAGTTTATTTTGTCTCCCACCCACAGTCGGGCTTTGACTCCCACGGCCGTGGGACGTCTCTCCCATCAGCACATTTTGATACCAAAAGCACAAAGTTATCTGAGGGCAAATGAGGCAACAGGTTGATACAAATCTTGTGGTCGTATCCGGTCTAAGAGTTTTAACGTTTTTTATCCTTAATATTACAATATGGATCACTGGAATGCAAGTGAGGGGAAAAAATTAAAAGTGGGGAAAAAAAAGTTTCTTCACAACAATTTCTAAAAAAAAAAAAAAACTGTAGAAAGACAGGTGGAAAAAAGGTTTTGTCAGTTTTTCTTTTGTTTCTTTGTTTGCGTTTGTTTTGTCAGGATCAATTTGCTATCTGTTTGTTATTGTAATACTCATTTCAGCCACAAGATGCTGAAGTGCACCACTACCTCATGATCTAAATAGGACTCAAAGCATTTATGTTTTCTTCGAGGGCTTTTAATATCTCTGTGCGCTCTATACGCAAGTTAAATTGTGTGTTGGCAAGTTCTGTAACATTACTGTCATGTCTTTCTTTTGGCCTAGAAATGTATTTTAATCTGCAAATCTGCTGTTAGCGTTAACTTAACTGACATTAGACATTAGCCCGCTAGCTTGAAAATGAAAAACATGTTTGCAGCGACTCAATTCAGATATTTCCAATGTGGTGCACACATTTTGACAGGGTAGTGTTGGTTCTAATTGCGTAGCCATTAAATGCTCACTTACTGCCATGAACATTACGGCATGTTCACAGACTGATAAATGAAGCCGATAACAGCTTCTATGTGACTGCTGTATAGGGGTACTTGCCTTTTTCACCAGTTTGAAATAAGTTAATGGTCCCCGCACATCTTTGGTTGTGGACTGTATAGCCAACATTACTTTTTACTAGGGCCGGGACTCGATTAAAAAAATGTATCTAATTAATTAGAGGCTTTGTAATTAATTAATCGGAATTAATCGCATATAAATATTTGACCTGAGAACAGTGAGAAGTCATTTTTTTCACATGGATTTTTAGTATACCATTGAATAACGACTGAATACATAAGCTTAAGCAACAAAAATATTGATTATTTTTGTTCAAGTCCAACAGACCAGTGCTATTTTTGCCATTAAGTGCAGCAATAGCATATTTAGAAATATAGTACATTTCAGAAGTTCAGGTAGCCTATAGGTAGGTAGACCTTCTGTAAACTATAATACTTTGGTTTTTTAAGTAAAACACAATCCACGCTAGCTACCACACTAGCCGCTAGCTGCTATATGTTTAGCATTGAGGTGATACTTGAGGCTGGATGTGCTGTGGTGATATGTGAATTCCTTGTTGCATAGCAACACAACCATGCTCTTATCGACGCTTCCATCCGTTGGTTTTTAGTAACTAAATGTCCCATCATCCACGGGGCCAACCAAAGGTCTCATCAGCTTCTTCCTTCATGTTCACTGTGGTTTGTTGTTGTCTGAACTCATCAACGCTAGTTGGTGCTCCAGTATAATCGGTCTGCCTGAAACTCATCCAGTGAGAAACGTTCCGCGGTGCAAAAATAAGTGCGATTAAAATGCGTCAATTTTTTTAATGCGTTTATTTTTGTGTAATTAATTAATCTTAATTAACGCGTTGAAGTCCCGGCCCTACTTTTTACAGAAGCGTTACCTCCCATTACTTTTTTTTTAACCGCGCAGATTAAAAAAGGTTACTTAGAAAAATAATGCAAAAGAATAAAAAAAAAGTTTTTAGCCTTAACTTTTTTCTTACCCTTCCTGTTTCACAAAGATAGAAAAAATTGAAGGAACTAAAAGGATTATGCTGGCACAACTTTTTTTTTCACCTGTTTTAAGGAGAGACAAAAAGACTTTCTAAAAAAAAAAGATCACCAGAGTTTTTTTTCCTCTCTGGCCTCTCTGGGCTTCCGTATAAACGCCATTGCCCTTTTTTAGGAAAATGACAAAAATTGCACCTAATAGTTTTATTTAAAAAGAAAAGAAACAAAGATTCACTGTTGTTTAGTCTAATGTATTTTCCTACAGTTACAGAGTATACTTTTTTATGTGCTTTACAGACCACAGTGTGCTCAAAAATGCACATTTACTTTCTTGTATTACGGATGGAATGTGTAATCAGTGTCACTTTTGATAGATCACAGTGCAATGTGAAAATATATCATTTCTGTCCAAATACAGCAGATGATTACAGATAGGTTCTAAAATAAACTTTTCTCATAGTGCATGGGTGGGTTGAAAAATGTGCACATTTTGACAAGTGCGACTTTTGTGTATGTGTCCGACATTTATTCTGCTGGACCGTCATCACCAGCTAAAAGTTGCATATTTCTGTCGTCTGCACGAGTATGACTAAGTGTGTGACTCATCGAGTCTGTACACGGCACAAACATGCTCCCAGCATCCCTCACAATGTGACACCTGTTGCATTCGCTTGTTATTCTGAGTCAAGGCTTTCTGATTCCTAAATGATTTTCCATTTCATGTTTCTCTTGAAGTGTAAATGTGTAAAACGTGGAGCTGTGATCAGCAGATGAAGCACCTTGATTTTTAACTTAAGCTATATTTTACCTGTTTTGGAGCTCCACTCTCTCTGTATCCAGAGTCTGCCTTGTAACATAAGTGCATCCAACTATTTATTTGTAATTTGCCTTTCGAAAAATACCCAAATGAAGTAAATAAAGATTGTGTTTGGTCTACATGCAGGAGTGTTTTTTACTGATTTAGAGAAATATATTTAAAGACTAGTTCGTAAAATTGAAAGCAATAGACATGGTTTTTCTTTTGTATTCAGTATTTCAGCCTCATTTGGTGTGAAATTGATGCCTGTGTGACTAAAGGACAGACATGATGACATTTATTTATGTCTGTACAGCTGAAACAAAGGAACTGAGTGAACTCAGCCTTCACTGATTCAATAACAGTAATGAGTGATCGGAGCCTAATCCAATTCAACCATTAATGCTCAGTATGTATTATGATATGGAGACTTACATTCCCAGACTGTTTCTGAGCTGTCTGATGAAAAGGGAGGAGTTCACTCAGATCAAATCAGTCATGTGGAGATCACGTTTTTTCCTGTTTCAGATCCCTGGAACTCATTAGCAGTTATACTCAGGATTTTCCCTCTACACTAATCAGATTGTGTCAAAATTAAACTGTTTTGGAAATTGCTGATGCTGGACTTCACAGACAAATGAAAAAGGAGACTCCAGATGGAACCTGGTCTCACAGGAATCCGTGAAATAGCCAAGGATTCGCTTAACTCACTCAAACTTCCGTGAAACTGACACGGATTTCGCTACAATGCAAATTAATATTTTTTCCTATTGGTTTGTTCCAAGTCACGTGACTTTTAAGGTCCCGGCGGTCAGAACAAAAAACATGGCGGACGGTTCTCTCATTTTTAGTGAAAAAAATCAATATTTTGACTTAGTTTCTGCATAAAAATGGATTTTGATCACATTTCTAGCGAGAAATATATGTTTTATTTACTAAAAATATTCACTCAGTAAATGTACATAATCACTTTGTATGTTGGAATAGCCACGGGATATGACTGTCATTAACTTGCATTGTAGCAAAATCTGTGTCAATTTCACGGAAATTTGAGTGATTCCGTGGCTATTCCACGGATTTTGAGTTAAGCGAATCTGTGGCTATTTCACGGATTCCTGTGAGACCAGGTTGCCAGATGTTTTAGGTTGGAGGTTGCTTTTATAAAATGACTTGAGAGGAGAAGAGACATTTACAATCAGCTTTGTACATTACAGTGCCAAAGCAAGTTCTGCCAGACCTTCACTCAGTTATGGTATATATGTATTAACATTTTGCTAATGTTAGAGGTCAGGTTCATCATAATATTACAAAATATGGCTCCTAAGCCTATGTGCACTTTGGATTAGTAACTAAATATGAAAGAAGCGCCTTTCTGTCTGTGCAGAGCAAAAAAGAGACAGATTGACCTTTGAGGCTAACTGCCTTATTAGACAATAACACATAAATTGGAGGGAAGGTCCCCATAAAAGAGGTCTAAGGTCTCTACAGTGCAACTTTTTCTAATATTACGTTAAAATTAAACTAGCACTGTTGATTTCCCTTTTAAGATTGCCATTTTATTCCATATTTTACTGTCTTTTTTCCAGCAAAAGAAACTCTGTTCTGCCATATAATTGACAAGAAAATACTTCATAAATGCTGCATGAATTAAGATTTTACCATTAAATATTACAGTATATTTGTGTTAGAGATATGGTGTTTAGTACATTTAACAGTGAGAAATGGTATTTTTACAAAAAATAAATGCAAGAATGATGGCTTGTATATATATTACAGTATATTTTTGCTACAAACACAGTGCCAGTGTATTTTACAGTGGAGTAATGTATTTTAAAAAATGTTTTAAAAAAAACACGGTTTTGGCTGATATATACATTAACAGTGTTTCATTGCTTCTGAAACTGAATTTACCCATTTATCGTTTTACGGTCTTTTACTGTCATGGTTTAGCAGCTTTCCACCGTAAAATCTACAGACATTTTTTACAGTGTAAAACAAGAAATAGAAATAAAATGCCAAAAAAAAAACAACTGAACCACCAGAAAACAAATGAAAAGCCAAAACCAAACAAAAGGCCTGAGCACCTACTACATGATGCTGCTGCTGCTGCAGCTGGAAGTGAGAGAGTAAGGAGAGGTCACAGCCCCCTCTTTATAACCTCCCTGCAATCATCCTCACTGATAACACCTGAGGGAAAAGCACAGAACACCACATGAATGACAGCTAGACAACAAGAGCGAGGGGGGGAGCACGTAACATCAAGTCAGTGTCCAAATAGGGCAGAGGTCACTCTGAGTGCCTGTGTCAAGAAGATAAAGACATTTCTTTAACCCTTTGAAGCACAACATGGGTCTAAAGTGACCCGACTAAGTTTTCATATTCTATATCTTTGCAAAAAATTAATTTCATCATTCAGTATTGCAGGTTTTCCTCAAATAACTTGTTTTTGATCATCATACATTCTAATTTTTAGTTTTCATGTCTTACTTTTTGAATAAAACCCCGTTTTTTAACCCTACGCTTCTAATGCACAAGGTAATTTTTGACCCATGTTGTGCATTAGAAGGTGTTTACAAGTTACCAATTCAAAACCTGACAAAGAAGACACAAATAGTAACTATCCTATTTTGTTAAATTGTTTTTTCCAGTGGAAATCATTCTTTGGTGGCTCTAATAACTCTCAAATGTTAAAATATGTGATTTTCCAATGTAATCTGGTGGTTCTAACAACTCTTTTAAAGTTAAACCTTAAAAATAAGACAAACATAGTTACAAATATACTCAAATTGATAATTTAGTGTATCACTTTTTGTATCACTATGCTTCTAATGCACAAGGTCACTTTTAACCCATGTGTGTAAACTTGATGTAATAATACAGAAAATATTTTTCTTCATAAAATATGAAAGGAAAAATGGATATAAAGATTTGTTTTAATAAAAAAAAGATATTCAAACACACAGCCAGCATGAAATAACATGGGAAATGAATGTGCGTAATTTTTGACCCATGTTGTGTATTAGAAGGTGTTTATATGTTGTGCATCAAAGGGTTAACCCTATCCAGTATTTAACAACAAAAAGCAAACATAAAGGTGCTGTAAGCAACTGTGGGCCAGGATTGTCTCAAAGGAAGTGATTCACGTGCACTAAAAGGCACTAACATGCACTCACCAAGGTTATTATAGTTAACGAAAACGAACAAAATAACAAAAGCTAGAATTGAAAAAACATTTTCGTTAACTGAAATAAAAAACGTTTTTAAAAAACCATAACTAACTGAAACTATATTGTTTGGTTAAAAACTAAAACAAACTAAAATTGAAATTAAAATGTCCTTCGTTTTCGCCTTGTCAACTTTTTTCATACAGGACGCATTGGTGAATATGTTTATTGTTTATTATTATGTTACACGACTATGTGAGTCGATCGCCTTCAGAAAGTTCAGCACTTCACCCGGAGCTGCAAGAGTTAATCACCTTATTGGGGCTAAGATGGATAAGGTAAGGAAAATAAAGACATCTTTTTTTACCTTTTTGATTCTCGCACCCAACAAATACCCTTTTACAAAAAAACTAATAAAAACTAAACTAAAACTAAGCATTCTCCAAAAAAATGAAAACAGATAAAAACTAGCAAACTCTCTCTTAAAACTAACTGAATTTGAAAACAAAAATTCACAACGAAATTAAAACTAAAACTAATAAAAAATCCAAAACTATTATAACCTTGGCACTCAAATGCATGTAAGGCCAGTCCACATACCAAAACAAACAGAGAAGCTTGGATTGCAACACTATATTCAATACTTTACATTGCAAATATTGTTTTACTTCTATATTAATGCTTTGAATGTCATATACGCCACCTTCAATGAAAACATTACAATTTTACGCAGCAGAACTGTGTTTTTATGCCTTTTCCTACCCCATTAATTAAATTTCTCCCTGATTTTGGGGGTTTGTTGTAGCTGCTCAGTGAAGTTCAGCCCTACGTTGATGTGTCAATATTTATAATGCAATAATATAATATACACCGTCGCCGTTGAAGTTGGAATAATAACAATTTTTTCAGACACAATTCTCAGTTAATTGTGGTTTCATTTCCATTGTGATATGTTTGGAAGAAATTGATTAATAACGTTTTAAAAAGATTTACACTTTATCTATCAAGATTAAATCACATTGTCACAATCATTTCATAGGAAGAGATAAAAAAAAACATTTCATGCCAACTTTATGGGCAACCGTGTATATCAGTTTATAGGGAATGGACACTTTTAATACTTTAAAGTACATCCTGTTAATAAGACTTCTGTACATTCACATGAGAAGGATTTTGAATGCAGACTTTACTTACAACACTGCAAAAACCAACTGACAAAAAATGAGAAATAAATAACTAGAATTTAGCAAATTATCTGCCAGTGCAGTAAGTAAATGTTTCTTTGTAAGAATTCTTTAAGTAAGTAAAAATATCTCAACACTGGAAAAACCAATGATGTCTTAAAATAAATCCAAAAATACTTATTTTGAGCAATTGTGGCTTGAAAAGCCCAACTGTAGTAACATTAAAATAAGCCCGCAATACTTGAAACGAGCACATTTTTTTCTCATTTCAGTATCTGTGGGTAGATACTGGTGGCACAAAATGCTTTTGAAATAGCATTTAAACTACATGCAACTAAAACTCTCAATTGGAACCAATATTTTAGGTTAAAAAAAACTCACCATATTCAACAGTTGAATAGATTGAAAAGCATGAAAAGGCTCACAATGTCAATCCAAAAAAAAATATTTACACAAGACTGAAATCCCTGTGAAGAGGGTTATTCACTCATTTTTGTTACAAAATGACACATATTCTTAAAATAAGCACATTAAGCTATGGTCAGTAGGTAAATTATACTCAAAACAAGGTAATTAAGATACTTTTGCTAGATATAAGAAGAAAATATTTGGTAAGCTCAATGCTTTTTTTCAGTGAATGCAGTATTGTTGAATTGATAGTTTCAATTAAGTATGATAAAGGTCCCTTCAGACTTATTGTAAATCAGTAATCTGTCAGTATGAATGTTCTCATGGATTCATGCACAGCAAAATTGGGAGTGTTAATTCAACTCACAGAGTGTTAAATTTAACACTTTTTCTGAGTTTATATAGTTCTCATGGATCCTGAGTTAAAATTACACTTTGAAAAGTGTTAATATTTTAACTCTTTAATAGTGTTAAATATAAATATTTGACACCCTTGGTGTTGTTTTATGACACCACATAAGTGCACTTTTAACTCCAAATTGTGTTATTCCTTTTCACTTTGAGTGTTAATTTTTATCATACATCTTGTTATTTTGACAGAGTGTAATTTCAACACTAAAATCGTGTTATTCCCTTTCACTGTGAGTGTTCATTTTTACAATACATTGTGTGACTTTGACACACAAAGTTTTTTTTAACCCTAAAATCATGTTATTTCCTTTCACTAATGTGATAATTAACATTCATTGTTTTGTTTTACGATACATTAAAAGTGCATTCTGTCTTTAACCGAACATACAAGTCACAAAATCTGACAAAAAAAACTCCAAAGGAAGTGAATCTAACTCAGGTGTCAGGTGTTAACATATAACTCGCTTGATTGACAACACTGGCAGAGCTTTTTGATCACTACAAGTGTTAAAACAACTCCAAAATAGACACTCACCAACTCAAAATTATTAACACTGAAAAAACAACACTACATATTTTGCTGTGTGGTGTGTCTCTGTCTGAGTTAAATAATTGTTTCTGATTGTTGTCAGTCTGTCGTTTCCTCCATGTTGTTCTTGAATGTGTTGTATGATTTTATTCATAGGCTTTGGGTTCAGGATAGGATACTGAAGATTGCTGTGTGATGAGATGAGGAGAGTCAGATTTTTTTTGTGCAGCAGCTTGATGGAAAATAAGGAGAGCGGTCCAATGTGGCATTTGTGGATGTGACCATGCATCCTTTTATACTCTAGTGTGAGTGTGTGACTCTAGGATTATTTCAAAACATTACTCCTTCAATGTTTTTTTCCATCACATCCCCCTGGGTCCCTTTCTGTTGGACTCTCAGTACCTTGGACGTCTAATATACTCATGGGCATTCGATGATTTCATTAGAATTCCCAAAGGCATGAGTAAAAAAGATACACAGTTTTTTCTTCTTCTTTTTTTTTTAACGTGGGGTCCCTTCAGGGCTTCCATAGCCACAGGACTCATCTTACAGTCAGTCCCAGCCACGTGACTCATGACACTCCAGGGTCTCTGTATAAATATCTTCATCCAGTTAGAAGTTCTGCCAAACTTCCAAAGAGCTGCAAGAAGATACAAGAGGTTCACATGAGACTCAGCTCTTCGGTTTGGTAAGTAAACAGTTTGGGATTTTGTTATTGTTTATATATTGTTTGTTTATTTTTATATAAACCCAATTATCTGCTGACTTTTGGTACCTTTTTTTTTTTTTTTAAACAACTGGAAAGTGTTTACTTTTACACAAAATGTAGAGAAATGCCAAATGAAAAGATTTTTCAACAATGTTTTTTGAGTGAATGAGAGGTTATTTAAGTATCCAAAGTAGTTGCATTTAAAAAAAAAACCTGTATGCACAGAATGTAACAATTCAAAATTTCCTTGGAAAGTGAAATATTGATTACTCCTTTTATTTGTGCATTATATGTGCTATCCATTAGGGTTAAGGAATAGTAAGTTAACTTTTTTGCTCTACCCAAACCTGTGATCAAATGTCATCATTAGTTACAAATGAAGAGGTTTTATCCATATCGTCCTAGTTTTTAGTTCTTCAAATGTTTATCTATAGTTTTTAATCACTTTGCAATTACTTGCACAGCAAAATCTCTCTCATTGGAAACCTATCCTTGTGCGTAAAGCGTGCGTAAAGCGTGCGTAAAGGTGGAAAAAAACAGCGTATTTATGGGTGTACTTCTGTATCTTTTTCAGCACATATTCTTGGTCATCAGCGTCAGCCGCACTGAAGAAATGGAGCACCTGGAAAACTCCACAGCACCTCCCAAACGCCTCTTCCTGCACACACAGAGCACCGCGCACTCCCATGCGGAAAAAAGCGATGGAAACGCGTTCCCTTACATATTAATAATCATGTGTTTCTACGCAATCTTCCTCTCTGGTATAATGCTGGGATACTTCCGCTCCAAGAGGCGGGAGAAAAGGAGGATCAACGTCTTCACGCGCCTCGTGCACGAGGAGGAGCAGCGGGAGTGGGGCGCGCTGCCCAAGAAACACAGCCTCACCTTCCCCTCAGCTGTGTCGGAGCTGCGCTCGGTGCAGGTGTCTCTGCCTTTCTGCGGCAACCACGGCAACCACTTCGGACCCCTCCACTACGACGGCGTGCTGCCATCCCCGCTGGCGTGCGCGCTGTGCACGGAGCAGAGTAGCATCAGTTCCCTGTGCTCCTCCGCGGACACGCGCTTCGCCATAGAGGAGGAGTCGGACAGCGGCACGGCGGAGGGATCACAGGAGAACGTGAAGGGGGCGAACAGCGGAGATGATTTAGGCTGAACTCCACCCAGGGGGAAAAAAAACTTTGTGTACCTGTCACAGCCGAGAAGAGGAGAAACATCACCTGGAGAGAAAAGCAGGAGTTTCTCAGAGGCCCAAACAGTTCAGCCAGCAGCCATAAAAACTCCCCAAAGCAACATCACCCATGATATGATATCCATATAAGGGCTGGAGTCAAACAAGACTGTGTGGCCAATATTATTAAACCTTATTGAGCCAGAATACTGTTTTATTTGATAGTTTTGAACTGACACACATTTCTGAGACACAAATTCACACTTACACATTTCACACACACTCAGTAGTAACAGGAAACCACACACACACACACACACACACCACAAAACTTTACTTAATTAAGTTATCATTTTAAATGACAAGATAGTCATGGTGAAAGTGAACATATGATGATAATGGACATTTTTATGTTATATGTTGGCCCAACTTATAGAGAGTGAAGTAAACATTCAGTTCAATGCTATATTTACACCTGTACGGGCAGTTGATCATCAGCTCAACACCCAGGTCAGCACACTTCAATAGCTTAAAGCTGGAATCACTAATGAATACATTAATAGATAAATATTTCCCCATATGTATTTGAGAAAATGCACACAAGAAACAGAGCTGTACAAAAGAACAAGGTATATATATATATATATAGATATGAAAGACAACACTTTTTGCTATTATACTATTGTTTCATTGTATAATTTGACTTTGGCTCATGTGGTGGCGACCCCTCCCTCCAGCTGATGACTCACCCTGCAGCGGACTGAGAGAGCGACTGGCTGTTTTTCTGGCTGTTTTGACTGAACTTGACTCGCTCTCGCCATCATGGTCTTGAGTATTGAAACGTACCTGGAACCCACTTGAAAGATTGTTGAAACTAAAATGTGTCTGTTGTAGCTTCATGATCGACACTGTTCATACACAGTCAGCAATGTAGTTTACTTGATGCAAGCGATGCACTGTAACATACTGTTTGTATTTTTCACTTTGTGAGGCTTCATTTCAGAGTCTCTGTTGTGTTTCAGAAAAAAATAAATGTTTATGAATTAATATGGGCCTTCTTCTTCTTTCTTTTTGTACTCTGATGTTTCACCAGTGGAGGGCACTCTTAGAGCTTTCTGTTTTCACAGATGAAAGAGGGATGAAGCAGGGGGAAAAGTAACTCTATTATTATCACGTTATTTTTAGAGATTGCCTACATTAGATCATTACAATAATGCAGATAATAACTGAGTCAGTATCATCAAAGCACCGTCTTTTTATCTCAAACCCTCATTTCAATCAGGAGAGAGTTTATTATATCAGATAACATGATATTCTCATAGGAGAATACTGGATCATTATAACAGACAATATGCAATGACTGTAAAACGTGATATGTGATCATTTATATCAGACAACATGAGATATTTTGCACTTAATAGAAAGTCTTTGGTGCTCAGACTCTACAGGGAGATTTGTAAGTGAGTGGTATCTGCCTGACGTCCAATCTTAGAGACTGAACTTTCCCTAGAGCTTCACTTTAACATGTCCCTTACCTTCTATTTCTGACACGGAGACACCACAGACTGTGTCCCAATTGTGTTTCTATGCTTAAAACAGACAATGCAACAACTCAGGAAGCTTGAAACCAAAAGATATCGAATTATTTTGTAGGTGTGGAGGTTTATGGTCATGCAAAAGGCCCCCGAAGACATCATGGAGTCCATTTAAAACCCCATCAGACTGTATTAGTACACATTGAATGCTATAGTAGACTTTCACTGGGGCTTTTCTCTCCTCTTATAATGAACACTTTCCTTGCCTAGAAGATAAAAACACAGGGAACGATGCCAGGATTCAGCTTCAGGTTTTCCGCTCCTCTAAGCCGTCGCTCTTTTGTGTGTTCCCTCTGCTGCGTCACTGAGCCCTGCCCCTCTCTCTCTCTCACACACACACACACACACACACACACACACACATCCACGCACAAACACAGGCTATCAGCAGCACTGCAGGCTCTCAGTCCCACAACTCACTGCAATGACAGCTCACCACACCAGCAACAATTATGGCCGCAGGGAATATGTGATGACGTACATGTATTGACTGTGTAATAGGCCCAAAGGACTTTGTTTATGGGTTTTCACTTCAAAAATCATTCTTGTTATTTAACTTACCTCAGTGGGAACCACACTTCACATTTTTAAAGATGAGTTTTTGAGAGCAATTAGCCTCTCAGCCTCTCTTAGGACTTACTGTGTAGTGGTCAACCAATATGGGTTTTTGAACAGAGTGGACTATATATAAAGCAGATATCGTGCTTTTTTTTTGCATCTGATAGAATACAACTCTTTTTAATAATAACTAATGAGATATCTCACACTGAACACAGACTTTTGGTTTCACACAAACACATGGCTTCTGGGTCAAACTTTGGTGTTTGTTTGACACATTCACCGGCCCTACCTGGAATTATGCACTCTTTATACCACATGTGCTCTAAGGCCCTGTTTAGACTGGATTTTAAAATGTGGATTACAAGTGGACAGATGAGACACATTGTCGTTTACACCTGTGTGTATCATGTGTTTCTAAGGGTCTCCAGCTGACCACTTGTGTTAAGATTTCATTATCACCTACATCACTTCTGCTAGAAGGTGTACAACTTGAGTACTTGACTTAACCCTTTGATGCACAACATATAAACACCTTCTAATACACAACATAAAAAATAAAAAATAAAAATAGTAATAGCTTTCATTGTAGAAAGAAAATTCACATTGTGAAAATGTTCTAGAAACATAAATGGCACACTGAAAGCTCCTATGATGCACTTTCAACTGGCTTTCTCAGCTTGTTTACATATCATATAGAAATAAAGTTATTACTGTAATTAAAACATGTGTATTTTCAATAAATAGATGGACTCCAGAGGGTTAATATTAGAATGAATGGAAAGCCTGTATGTCTTATACATACACTTGCTTTGGGGCTGCAATATCTGATGAGTTGGGAGTGAGAACAGGTTGCTTGTGACTAATTAAGAGACTGAATACAATCTTTTAGACGTTTTTGTCCAGATTTTACGTCCTATAATGAGCAAAAGTTAATTGTTAAGGACAGCATGCTTTAGGCAGATTTATAGCCATGCCACACTCTTTTCATTTCATTATACTCCAAGGGCTGTTCAGTGACTTGGAAAGGTTTTTGTCCTCATCCACTGACTTGTGCTTTTCAATTGCAGAGTTGATAGGAGTGTTCCTTTATCCGTATGCTGGAGGTTTTGCCTCAATACCGACTCATCAAAGGTCAGACTGTCCAGATACAAGTGCCATTATACTGTAATTAACTGAAAGTTCATCTCCATCTAGGTAATTATGTGCCTGCTAAACTGGTTGGCTGCGCCTGTGGTGATTTATGTGTGTCCTAAAACAGGTGAAATATATTTTGTATTGTATAATTTGTAAATAACTGATAGATGTTTTCACTTTGAAATTATAAGACATTTTAACACATTAAAAACACAGTACAGAGAAAACAGGAAACAGCACAGACAAAACACATGCAAAAACATTAAAAACAGTTACAGTGAAAGGCAGAGTTATTGGTTATCATAGATTTAAACTGGCCCATAGTTATAATTGTGTTGAGTTTGAGTGAATGTTGTAAGATGTTTCAGGTAGATGCAGCAGAAAAACTGAAAGCGGTTTTTCCAAATTCAGTATTAGTCCGGGGAACATTCAAAGATGGGTTTATTTTTGACTCACCTCCCTTTATTACTGACTGAGAAGATACGTTTCCACTTCCTGCTTTTTGACATTACCACCCAATCTGGACATTATCACAGGCTTATCATCCCATAAGTATGGTCAATAAGGGACCTGCTCCATCTTCTAGTAGTTCCAGTTGGTTGTAATAACCCCATCCAATGGCCCACTCTACCTTCTAGTAGTTCCAGTTGGTTGTTATAACCCCATCCAATGGCCCACTCTACCTTCTAGTAGTTCCAGTAGGTTGCTATAACTCCATTCATTGGCCCACTCTACCTTCTAGTAGTTCCAGTAGGTTGTTATAACTCCATTCATTGGCCCACTCTACCTTCTAGTAGTTCCAGTAGGTTGTTATAACTCCATTCAATGGCCCACTCTACCTTCTAGTAGTTCCAGTAGGTTGTTATAAGCCCATTCAATGGCCCACTCTACCTTCTAGTAGTTCCAGTAGGTTGCTATAACTCCATTCATTGGCCCACTCTACCTTCTAGTAGTTCCAGTAGGTTGTTATAAGCCCATTCAATGGCCCACTCTACCTTCTAGTAGTTCCAGTAGGTTGTTATAAGCCCATTCAATGGCCCACTCTACCTTCTAGTAGTCCCAGTAGGTTGTTATAAACCCATTCAATGGCCCACTCTACCTTCTAGTAGTCCCAGTAGGTTGTTATAAGCCCATTCAATGGCCCACTCTACCTTCTAGTAGTCCCAGTAGGTTGTTATAAACCCATTCAATGGCCCACTCTACCTTCTGGTAGTTCCAGTAGGTTGTTATAAGCCCATTCAATGGCCCACTCTACCTTCTAGTAGTCCCAGTAGGTTGTTATAAACCCATTCAATGGCCCACTCTACCTTCTAGTAGTCCCAGTTGGTTGTTATAAGCCCATTCAATGGCCCACCTACTTTTAATCATAAGCATCAATCATTTCTGTGTCTCTCTTTCCCTTTCCTCCTTGACACATACAGACTTTTTGAAGCATTTGAAATCATAATTCCTTCACAACATAAACACCCCACTGTATAATTCATGCACAGCAAACACACACAACCACACAACAACAAGGAAGACGTGGGGGGCGCACTGCTGCACCTCCTGCGAGGAAAACAAAGTGCAAGCTGCCTTGTCCTCTTTTATGTTGCAACAACAGCTGTGTGCGTGTGTGTGAGAGAGAGATAGTGGGATACAAAGCGAGGGAGTATTTCTCAGGAGAAAGACTGAGTAAGAGTAAGCAGGGTGACAATAAGAAGCAGATGTGATGCATGGAGTGTCTCCTGCATTGTGAAGCAGGATGTTTGTCATTAGTGTCCCCATGTGGGAGTCGGTGGTGGGGCCTGTGTCCTGCCTCAGGCCCCACACATACAAGACATTAATGAGTGTGGAGATGAGTCATTCGAACCCACCATCTCTCTTCCTTTTTCCATTTTTACCCCCTTAATTCCTCCCTTCTGTCTCCTCATTTAACTTCTTTTCATTGAGTTGAGATTTTAGAAGAAATGGTGGTTTGTAAATGTGAGTATATATAATTGAGCTACAGTATATGAGTGCACTGGTTTCTTGCAGGAATTGGGTTTTTTTTTTAACACATTTCATATACACTCACCAACCACTTTATTAGGTACATCCATTCAACTGCTTGTCAATGCAATTATCTAATGAGCCAATCACATGGCAGCAACTCAATGCATTTAGTCATGTAGACATGAAGAAGACGAGCTGCTGAAGTTCAAAGCAGCATCAGAATGAGGAAGAAAGGTGATTTAAGTGACTTTGAACGTGGCATGGTTGTTGGTGTGAGGATTTCACAAACTGCTGATCTACCAACCATCTCTAGGGTTTACAGAGAATGGTCCCAAAAAGAGAAAACCTCCAGAGAGCCTTGATGCTTGTTGATGCCAGAGGTCAGAGGAGAATGGAGACTGGTTCAACAGGAACTCTAATAACCACTGGTTACAACCAAGGTCTGCACAAGACCATCTCTGAACCACAACCATAGACTGTATATAAATAATGGACGTAGTCACCGTGACGTCACCCATTGGTTTGTCACCCGTTGGAAGCATCGAGTTCAGCGTTACACTCGTCGCAATCTTGCGTCACCATCTTGTTTCTGATACGGGGAGCAGACCATATCTGGACTGTGGAGGAGGAGAGGGATCTGATCACTGACTACAGCCTCTCTACACCTCAACCTGACTGAGAGAAGCTGCTGCTTATTCATGTTAGCATTAACTGGAGCATTAACTGGGATGTGCATTTTAGCTAGCAAAAACAAAAACAAAATGTATGTGACTTACCTAAGAAAAATGAACAGCGACTCCTTGGAGTGTCTGTTAGTCCAACCATTAAGTGAAAATAATATATATATATATATGTTGCCATGGATATGCATTGTTCTGCTTCTCTCCTGATGACAGCTCGCCTTGTTACTGACCTGTCAATCAAAGGTAGTCAGGCCCCAAATCGTATTATTCTTTATCTTCTATTTTCTTCTAAATGAGGCCCTTATTTGAACTATTAACATCAAATTGTCTTGAAAATATTTTTTTTACTAGCGATTGAGACCATAATGTTGTCCTGAAAAAATCTGAGGTAAATCAAGTGAGAATTTTGCAAGCGATTCCTGCTGGAATTTTCAGTAGAATGCAGCTTAAGGCACTTCCTGGTTTGCCTCCCTGATCAGACCAGGAGGTTGCCGCCTGCGCACAACATTTCCAACCTCGAAGACTACACGACCACATTAGGTACACCTTGTGAGCTAAAAAAGTGGCTGAGTGTAGGATAATTAGTATTAGCATTAGTAGTATTTACATTGGATTTGCTTAAATATTTTCGGCAGATACTGAATGTCTATTTTATGTGCTGGCATAACATTAATCAAATTTAAAAACTGCACTAATCAGTATGTAAACCTAAACAACAGGCGACATGTTGTTATGTAAATTGAAAAGAGACTGTATATAAGGAAAGATGGCGTGTCTCCAGATTCAGCAAGTCAATTAAAGCTTTCAATCTTGATACTGTCTTAAGTACTTTCACTTAATAGTGAAAGTATACAAATCAAATCCCAAGAAACAGGACTCAAACTAAACACCGATATTTCTATTTGTGGCCATAATAAGTCAAATGTATGTGACTTTCACCTTGCTGAAGAGCTCTGCCCCTATGTGGCCAAAAAAAGGAAATAATGCAACTTTAAATCTGCACTTATTCATATATTATTCATATATTAACTGATTAAATGCTGGAATGTCATAATCAAATTTGTTAGAATCTACGGCCCCGACCATGGCTCTGAAGTATCAGTAACCTAAAATAATCCATGACGCTGTCCTTGGTGCTGAAGTAGCACATAGATGCACTTTTTTCTCCAGGTTCCACTCTTCTGTGAGTTTTGTCTTAGATTTATAATGTTCTCTAAACGATATGGCTTCAGGAGTGTGGTAGTTGTATTAAATAATTTGATAGTCACAAGTGAAAGAAATCAACAGTCAACAAATCACTTACAGGATAAACTCACTGTACATTACCCCTCAGCTCTACAAAACAGTTGGTGTCAATATCATAACTGTGACATCAACCTTGAACCCACATGAAGCTGGTCCTTTGAATCAGTCCATCCGATAAAAGCCAATCAGTTTCCAGCTGACATGACAGCCTGCATTGGCTTTGATAAATTAGAAGACCTTTTCTGGGTCATGGAAATTGAGCAAATTATAATATGACATCAAAGTATCTCAGGCTCAGGCTCACACAACCAGAGCTGGCTGTTTTATTATGAACAGTCTGAAAATCCATGTAAAAGGTCACATGGGCACACAAAGTCAGCACTGACGCACTAACTGTCTGTTTTCTGTTAACTAGTCTGATTACAATTACATGAGGATAATGTGCCCTAATTTCATATTAGCTCTCGGTGACCTATGTTTTAAATCAAAACTACAACTGCGCTACACATTCATTTATCCTTTATTTATTTTCTCGAGGAATCATTGAGGGCAACCCCTCATTTGCAATGATGTCGAGAGTACAGAGAAAACACAAAACAGCACAGACAAAACACAAGCAAAAAATATTAAAAACAGTTATAGTGAAAGGCAGAGTTATTGGTTATCATAGATTTAAACTGGCCCATAGTTGTAATTGTGTTGAGTTTGAGTGAATGTTGTAAGATGTTCCAGGTAGATGCATCAGAAAAACTGAAAGCAGTTTTTCCAAATTCAGTATTAGTCCGGGGAACATTCAAAGATGGGTTTATTTTTGACTCACCTCCCTTTATTACTGACTGAGAAGATAAGTTTCCACTTCCTGCTTTTTGACATTACCATCCAATCTGGACATTATCACAGGCTTATCATCCCATAAGTATGGGCAATAAGAGACCTGCTCCACCTTCTAGTAGTTCCAGTTGGTTGTTATAACCCCATCCAATGGCCCACTCTACCTTCTAGTAGTTCCAGTAGGTTGTTATAACCCCATTCAATGGCCCACTCTACCTTCTCGTAGTTCCAGTAGGTTGTTATAGACCCATTCAATGGCCCACTCTACCTTCTAGTAGTTCCAGTAGGTTGTTATAAACCCATTCAATGGCCCACTCTACCTTCTAGTAGTTCCAGTAGGTTGTTATAAGCCCATTCAATGGCCCACTCTACCTTCTAGTAGTTCCAGTAGGTTGTTATAACCCCATTCAATGGCCCACTCCACCATCTAGTAGATCCAGTAGGTTGTTATAACCTCATTCAATGGCCCACTCTACCTTCTCGTAGTTCCAGTAGGTTGTTGTAAACCCATTCAATGGCCCACTCTACCTTCTAGTAGTTTCAGTAGGTTGTTATAACCTACTTTGTTTGTCCTATTTCATGAACCTGGGCACTACCTCGTCCCTGTCGGTCTGGGGAGAGCTTGACACCTGACAGGGGGAGATTCCCCGGTGGGACGTAGCACATGGGAGGATCACCTTATTCCCACAGGTTCCTCTCCCCCCCATCAGGCGCTCCGACCGACCAGAGGGAGGCCCTCTCCAGTAGGTTGTTATAAGCCCATTCAATGATCCACTCTACCTTCTAGTAGTTCCTGTAGGTTGTTATCAGCCCATGCAATGGCCCACTCTACCTTTTAGTAGTTCCAGTAGGTTGTTATAAAGCCATTTAATGGTCTGCATCCCCTTCTAGTAGGTCCAGTAGGTTGTTATCAGCCGCTATATTTCTCCCTTTACTTTCAGACTCTGTAATGTCACTTTGTTCATAATAAACCTACTCTCCAATACTTCTGGGATGATAACCGCTGACAAACGGCCATTCAATAGTGTGATAACAACCTTATCAGCTGACATTACACTATGCCATGTTAATCCTATTTATTGTACTGTGCTGTGGCTCACAGCCTCTGTGCCGCAGTGCACTCAGAGACGTGAGGCACCACTGATGAGCTTATTACAAGAACCAATTCTTTCTCTGGAGTTTTCATTTCAACTCTGACCTTTTGATCTTTATCTCAGAGACTATTAGAATCTAACCTTAGAAAGCTTCTCATTATATAGTGTTTGTTTAATGCACCATTCTCCCAAGCACATCATAATGATTATCTCACACAATCGCAGGCATCTGCAGCAGTCACTGTCTATGAGACACTTAACTTTGAGTTAATGAGATTTTGGCTAAAAACGGGAGGTGTTCGTCTGTTCCTTTAGAGCATGTAGTGCTATTATTGTAGGTTTGTGTGCTGAAATCCTCCTCTTTGGCCAAACTGTCCTTCCTGCTTTTCGTCAACAGACCCTTATCCAAAAATACACTACCACACACTGTCAACACGAACAAAAGAGAACGCAAACTGGCTCAAATGCTTGCTTGTCTATAAATGAACTGTGCTTATTTTAGAGTGTAGATAGCCTTGCCTTCAGGTATAGTCAACCTTTTACCTAATACGTGTTATGTTGGTTGGTGTCGGTGTTTCATTCTTAAAGCTGCTGAAATGAACATTTTCCTATATGACAACTGATCGAATGGTGTCGTTTGTTGTGATTTCCCCTCTGCTCGACAGAGGATTTTAGTCTCTTTCAGCTGATTGTTTTGTTTTTACAGCCTACAACTTTTTTGGTTGAGTCACACCACTCTTATCAACCTTGTTCCCAGCAGCAGCAGGCAGTTGTTTTCAGTGAGCTCTCATAAACAGCACAAGTGTGTTTTGTGATTTTAAATATGGGTAATTCTGCTGTAAATTTGGACATATTAACACAGGCATCTTAGTTTTGTAGTCACTGGAAGAACTGCTGCTTTCTGGCGCTTTTCACATGTTTCATTTTTTTTGCTCCATGGCTACTGGTTGTGTCAATTAGCAACTGTTTGCTAACATAATATTATACCTTATAGACTTTTACTGCTTGTTCTGCAGTTGTCTAATGGCAGAACAATTAAAAGAATGTTTTTTGGTATTGTTTGTAACAGGTTACTGTACCTTTAATTCCTCCCATTGGATTGGACAAGATGACACCGCATCACATACACATTTATAATGTATTACTTTCTCACTTGAAGGTTTACACTTTGCATTGTTGTATGTGCCGCAGTCTCAAGGTGTGATCTAGGAAGTGATTGACACAGCTGTTGCAACATTGCAGAGGTATTGCAGGCACTTAATCCCTCCACAGGGGAAACATTTCCCTCATGTATCAGCTATCAGCACACTATGTGACAATCTGTGGCAGGATAAAGTACTCAGATATGTGACTCAGACACCACATCAGGCACAGGATCCAGTTCAGCAGTAATGGAAGAAGAATTCAGATCCTTTACTTCGGTAAAAGTACTAATACCACACTGTGAAATTACACTACAAGAGATTGTCCTGCATTCAAAACTTACTTCAGTAAAAGTACAAAAGTATCAGCATCAAAATATACTTAAAGTATCAAAAGCAACAATTATGCAGAATGGACCCACTCAGAGTGTTTTATATATCCTAAATATACTATTACATTATTTGTATTGATGCATTTATGTAAGCAGCATTTTAATTTTGTAAAGATAGGGCTCATTCTAACCACTTGATATACTGTTATGAGGTTTAATTAATCACTTTAAATTAATCATGTTTTTTATGTTAAATCTCGAACTACAATGTAGTGAAGTAAAAAGTACAATATTTGTAAAGTAGAAGTAAAAAGTTACACCAAATGGAAATACTCGAGTAAAGTACAAGTACCTTAAAATTGTTCTTAAGTGCAGATGAATTTTAGTAAGCATCATTTAACTGTTATCAAGGTAGGTATCTATCTATCTATCTATCTATCTATCTATCTATCTATCTATCTATCTATCTATCTATCTATCTATCTATCTATCTATCTATCTATCTATCTATCTACCTGTGAAATCCACTACACGTTATAATTTGTTTCTTTAATCCATTTTTTTTCTATAAAACAACATACTTTCTGGAATGTTCTAACTTTTAACAAACTCTTCTGAGAGCACCAGAGATATGTGATGTCTCCACTGCACAAGCTGTCCTTTACTGAGACTCATTTGAAACGCTGGAGTGTGCGTGGACGTGACCACACGTGTGTCATTAATCCAGGAATATCAAGACTGAAAATACTCGGTCATGGCTTTGTTAGTGCTGTGTGTGAAGCTGACTTAATCAGTGGGAGGTGTTGTTCCTTCCTGACGTTTTTTTTTCTGGATCACTACTAATGAGCACAGTCATAGTTCACTGTCGACGTGAAGAAAAGCAAAATGTCCATTAATTTCTCATTGGACCAAAGCACGCTATAGAATCCTTCTCTTTAAGGGCAGACAAAGCGAATGGCTTTGGCTTTCTACTGGCTAATCACACCTGTGTGAAGAATGGCACATTGAGCTGCACTGCTTAATTACTCACTCAAAGACCTGTCCCCTATAGACCTGTTACGATGACAACCATATGCCAATGCAGGAGTCTCTGTCATTATCTGCACGAGAGCTGGAGCCTGCTTTCAGTTTTTCTGCTGCAAATACCTGGAACATCTTACAACATTCACTCAAACTCAACAATTATAACTCTGGGCCAGTTTAAAACTATGACAACCAATAACTCTGCCTTTCCTTTAACTATTTCTAATGTTTTTGCATGTGTTTTCTCTGTACTCTGTTTTGTGTTTTCTCTCTACTCTGTTTTGTGTTTTCTCTGTACTCTGTTTTGTGTTTTCTCTGTACTCTGTTTTGTGTTTTCTCTGTACTCTGTTGTGTTTTCTCTGTACTCTGTTTTGTGTTTTCTCTGTACTCTGTTTTGTGTTTTCTCTGTACTCTGTTTTGTGTTTTCTCTGTACTCTGTTTTGTGTTTTCTCTGTACTCTGTTTTGTGTTTTCTCTGTACTCTGTTTTGTGTTTTCTCTGTACTCTGTTTTGTGTTTTCTCTGTACTCTGTTTTGTGTTTTCTCTGTACTCTGTTTTGTGTTTTCTCTGTACTCTGTTGTGTTTTCTCTGTGCTCTGTTTTGTGTTTTCTCTGTACTGTAAAATCTTACTGCTGGTCTACAAAGCTCTGAATGGTCTCGGACCAAATTACATGCTTGATCTGCTCCCTCTCTATGAAGCATCCAGACCCCTTAGGTCATCTGGAACTGGCTTGTTGCGTGTCCCAAAAACAAGAACTAAGCAGGGTGAGGCAGCTTTCAGTTATTATGCTCCTCACCTGTGGAACAAACTACCTGTAGATCTGAGGTCTGCCCAAACGGTCAGCTCCTTTAAATCAGGACTAAAAACACTATTGTTTACTGAAGCGTACTCTTAACTTTAACACTTATCTGCTCTACTCTACTGCCCTTACTTTTTAACTACACAATGTTTGACTTGTGCTTTTTATTATTTTATCTCTTTTTTTTTATCCTGCTGTATCTTCCCTGTTTTAATTGACTGTTTTTATTGTTTTCAATTGTGTCTTGCTGTTTTTAATGTGTATGTAAAGCACTTTGAATTACCTTGTGTTGAATTGTGCTATACAAATAAACTTGCCTTGCCTTGCCTTACTCTGTTTTGTGTTTTCTCTGTACTCTGTTGTGTTTTCTCTCTACTCTGTTTTGTGTTTTCTCTGTACTCTGTTTTGTGTTTTCTCTGTACTCTGTTTTGTGTTTTCTCTGTACTCTGTTTTGTGTTTTCTCTGTACTCTGTTTTGTGTTTTCTCTGTACTCTGTTTTGTGTTTTCTCTGTACTGTTTTGTGTTTTCGCTCTACTCTGTTTTGTGTTTTCTCTGTACTCTGTTTTGTGTTTTCTCTGTACTCTGTTTTGTGTTTTCTCTGTACTCTGTTTTGTGTTTTCTCTGTACTCTGTTTTATGTTTTCTCTATACTCTGTTTTGTGTTTTGTCTCTACTCTGTTTTGTGTTTTGTCTCTACTCTGTTTTGTGTTTTGTCTCTACTCTGTTTTGTGTTTTCTCTGTCCTCTGTTTTGTGTTTTCTCTGTACTCTTGCTTTGTGTTTTCTCTGTACTCTGTTTTGTGTTTTCTCTGTACTCTGTTTTGTGTTTTCTCTCTACTCTGTGTTATGTTTTCTCTCTACTCTGTTTTGTGTTTTCTCTCTACTCTGTTTTGTGTTTTCTCTCTACTCTGTTTTGTGTTTTCGCTCTACTCTGTTTTGTGTTTTCTCTCTAACCTCGACATCATTGTAAATGAAGGGTTTCCCTCAATGATTCCTCAAGAAAATAAATAAAGGATAAATGAAAATGAGTCATAACAATATTCTAAGTAGCTAAAATTAGTAACTAAGTTTACACAATTAAAATGTGCTGCTTAGATAAATGCATCAAGACGAATAACGTAATGTTTTTTAGACAGATTTTCTAGACAGACAGACAGATATTCTAACAATATAAAATACACTTTTGCACTTTCTTGCCGAAAGTTCATTCCACATTCCAGAAAGTGTGTTGTTGTTTTATATAAAAAAAATAGATTAAAGAAACAAAATATAACATGTAGTGAACTTCACAGGTGCAGATAGATAGATAGATAGATAGATAGATAGATAGATAGATAGATAGATAGATAGATAGATAGATAGATAGATAGATAGATAGATAGATAGATAGATAGATAGATAGATAGATGGATGGATGGATGGATGGATGGATGGATGGATGGATGGATGGATGGATGGATGGATGGATGGATGGATGGATGGATGGATGGATGGATAGATAGATAGATAGATAGATAGATAGATAGATAGATAGATAGATAGATAGATAGATAGATAGATAGATAGATAGATAGATAGATAGATAGATAGATACCGACCTTGATACAGTAACTTTTTATTTCACTTCATTGTAGGCCGAGATTTAACATAAAAACATGATCAATTTAAAGTGATTAATTAAACCTCATAACAGTTTATCAAGTGGTTAGAATGAATCCTATCTTTACAAAATTAAAATGCTGCTTGCATAAATGCATCAATACAAATAATGTAATAATATATTTTAAATATATAAAACACTCTGAGTGGGTCCATTCTGCATAATTGTTGCTTTTGATACTTTAAGTATATTTTGATGCTGATACTTTTGTACTTTTACTTCAGTAAGTTTTGAATGCAGGACAATCTCTTGTAGTGTAATTTCAGCGGGTGGTATTAGTACTTTTACTGAAGTAAAGGATCTGAATTCTTCTTCCATCACTGCTGAACTGGATCCTGTGCCTGATGTGGTGTCTGAGTCACATATCTGAGTACTTTATCCTGCTATAGATTGTCACATAGTGTGCTGATAGCTGATACATGAGGGAAATGTTTCCCCTGTGGAGGGATTAAGTGCCTCCAATACCTCTGCAATGTTGCAACAGCTGTGTCAATCACTTCCGAAATCACACCTTGAGACTGCGGCACAAGGAGGCTAATTGTGTATTAACTTCCAAACGGTGTTAGTAATTATAAGCTAAAATTTCATCCTCCATCAGTTGAAAATCTAATAAAGTCTGTTAATGTGCAGACATCTTGAGTGATGCACATAATACCAGCCCGTTATTTAATCAATGGATGATTAGCATTTTATTAGCTCCAAGTATGTTACACTACTGCCCACACGCAAGCAAGGGTTTTATTACATTTTGAGGGGTTATGAGATCATCAGGTGGTTATTACAGTTTTCATAAGGAACCTTCTGCATGGTTCACTGATTTTGTCGGTTTTTGAATTATCTGAACTAGTGCAGTGCCTGTAGGAAGTATGTATTCGTACATTACATGCCAAACTACAACGTGTGCAACTCCATAAAACACTTCGTTTTCATAAGGTACCACACCATCAAGCACATACACATTGAACATTGATATTCACTGGAAACTATTTGAATATTATTGGAAAATGGAACCTTGTAGCGCACTTTAAAACTCCTAAAGATAGGTAGGCTAAATAGACTTCCAGATGAGATGAGTCAGGGTGGAAATCCAGAGTGAATTGTGTTACTGACCAGGTGTAGGCCTATCACACAATGGGGCGGAGCTCCCGTAAAAGGCGTCAGATCAGAAACAGTGCAATGCCGCAACACATCCTACGTAAATAATGATATATTGAAAAATGAATTAATTGCCATGCGCAAGCCACATACGAAATCTGAGGTCAGAGAGACATGGCCAGATCAGGGATGGGCAACTTAAATGCTGGAGGGGGCCACAATTTTTCATGGACACTACCACAGGGCCACATATAGGGCCGTGCACTTAACCAGATATGATGAAACTGCAATTTTAAATATGTTTACAGTGCAGTAAGTTAACATGTGTCCTGCTGAAATGCATGTTTAACAGTATAAATAGGAATACAAAAGGTTTGAAGCAAATACAAAATAACCACTTACTGCGATTTCTTTTTTTTTCAGTGCAAGAACAGCAGACCAACATTAATTGCAAGAAGTCATTTTGTGCATTTTTACACTGTGCTTTTAAGATTTCATTCTCAAATGAATATAGTTGTACAGAGGGCCACTTTAAGTGAGGGTTTGGGCCATATGCGGCCCCCGGGCCTTCAGTTGCCCATCCCTGCCCTAGACACACACACACACACACACACACACACACACACAGATACTTCTTGCTTTATAGATAGATAACACACTTTCTCCAGCTTTATCCACAATTAACTTAACAAAATAAGAGAGGCTTTTGCAGAATTCATGATTTTACAAAGGGCAATGGGAAAATGCAGCTTAAATCCTTGTATTTGTATTCCTAAATACATATATGCACAGAGTATTCCTACTCTGTGCATATATGTATTTTATGGTACAACTTTGCTGTAAGTAGAAGTGAGTCAGTTAATAAAAAACTCATTCTTCCATCTTATCTGAAAAGTTTTTTTAAAAGTTGGCTCTTTGGAGTACTTTTAAGAGTAATTTTCTCACTCTTAATATAGACAGTTAAGTATAAAGCTGGGAACATAACAGCTCTAAGAAATGTATTCAAAAAGAATTTAATTAAATAAAACGTTTCATCACACTAGAACATATAATCACATCACTTACTGATGTGAATTTAAATCAGTTTAACTGTTTCTCATGTAACATCCTCACGTGCCTAATTAACACCAGGCAGGTCGCAGTCTTCAGCAGTGAGCTGCTGTTGTAACTGCATAATAACAGTGTGTACAGCGGCTGAGTGGAGGCAGGCTGCTTGTGTGCCTGGGTGGGTCTGCAGAGCAGTTATTTATACTAATGAACAAGAGCTGTGCAGAGGTGTGGGTGGTGACAGAACAAAGTAGAGAAAGGTGGGAAGAGTCAGACTGAGAGTGAAGGAGGAAGAAGACTGTACTAATCTAAAGACATGAGACATTAAGAAGAAAGAGTACGAGCCAGCCCTTTTATTGAACGAATGTTGCCACACACAAACACAGATTAATGCAGCTGAACTGTGTAGTAAGATTAAAACAAACCACAAATACATCAACCTGCAGCTGAGTTATTTGTATGTCGATTCACAAACCCCCAATCATGCATTATGTCTTGTTTTTCTTTTTCTTCTCCTACAGTGTTACTATTTCAGAGGCGTTTATGATGAGGGTTTGTTCACAGCAGAAGCAATTTTTTTGCATTTGCACAATGATGTACAAAGCCAGTGCAAAACTGAAAGTAGACTTGGTTTTGGTGTGAATCCTGTGACGCAAATATTCACAAACATATTGCGTGCTCGTCTTCCCATTTCAAGAAAAATCATGTGAGTATTTGATCTATTCATACATGCATGATAATGCTAATGCTAATTCATGTATGATATAATTATTTCTGCATACTTTTGCTCGGCTGATTAATCAAATTATTAATTAAATGGCAGCAAAATGTGTTTGGTTTTTTGGGGTTTATACCGCTGTGTTCCAGATCTTGAGCCAAACTCCACTCAGGAAACGAGCAATTCAAAAGTTGTTTGCTGGTCTTTCTTGTAGACGGACCTGGCAAAGCATGAATTCAGACTTTCACAAATCGGCGCCATGATGTGGCTATTTCTGCAAAATTTTTGACGCACTAATTGCAATTTAATCACAGCAAAATCTTTTTATTTTGAGTACCTCTGTGTGCAATATGGTCTCACAGGAATCCGTGAAATAGCCACGGATTTGCTTAACTTAAAATCCGTGGAATAGCCACGGAATCACTCAAATTTCCATGAAACTGACACGGATTTCGCTACAATGCAAGTTAATAATTTTTTCCTATTGGTTTGTGTCCAAGTCACGTGACTTTCAAGGTTCGGGCGGTCAGAACAAATACATGGCGGGCAGTTCTCTCATTTTTAGTGAAAAAAAAACAATATTTTGACTTAGTTTCTGCATAAAAATGGATTCTTACTGAGCTTTGTGCACCTTGAGATGCTATTATGAAACCAGACACAACGGTGCTTGGTTTTCTTACTTATCTGGGACTTCCACGACTTGTACGAAGTAATAATAATGCTTTCTGGCCATGATTGTCTGTTAGGACTAACCTGAATAAACCCAAATACAGTCCTCATTCTTGTGCAAGTAACATAAGGTGAAGATTTGCTTCACATCCAGAGTAAATATTCTTATACTTTTAATTTCTTGTACAATGGAGCAAATGGTATGAAAACTAAATGTGTCCCTCATAATGAAGAATCCAGACAAACTATTACACAACTCTGCCACTGGACACATCTGTCAGCTCTGTCATTGGTAGTTCGTGTGTCACCTGCACTTTGAAGGAAAACAAGAATCTGAATTAGCGACTTTACACTGAAGAATTTACTCTGATTTTTACAGTAACTTATTGGCAGCAATTAACAAGTAACTTACTGTCTTTTTATTTACAGTACTGTTTTTATACTGTAAAAAAATTAACAGATTTTTTTAGTTGTGTTGACAGTACTGATTTGTTTACTGTAAGAATAAAAAAACAGTTAAACATTGTAATTTTTATTGGTACTGTACACGGCAATATGTCACAGTAAACAATGCTGTTCATTTGATAATAATTTCATCATTACTTTTTATAGAAATAACTAGTAATTGCAAGTAATTACTCTATACACTAAAGAGAATAATACTAATACATTTACTGTTGTACAATTGATTTCCATACTGTGTTTTGTATGAACATTTTTTTACTTTATGTTAATTATTTAAACAGCATTTATATAGGACTGATTCTGACCAAAATTATGATAAAAATGGAAAAAATACAGTAGTCTACTTTACTTTTCACAGTACTACACTGTCTACTGTGTTTTTCCACATTTAACTACTGTAATTTTGTCACAAGGACCGATTTTTATTGTAAATTATACAGCACTGTACTGTAAAAATCAAACACAGTGATGAACTGTGAATAATACAGTAAATAATAGATTTCACAGTGATTATTTACAGTGTAGTGATTCAATCATTATATTGTTATTGCTGCTAACACTTGCATTTATTTAAATATAAAGTTTTTGTCCATAGGTTTGCTTTGATGTGTTCAGCGTGTCTGTGTAGTACGGGAGAGAGGAGGAGATGCAGTACGCAATGAAACAACAATGGAAGTAATGAGTTATGACTCATCCACTCTGGTTATTTATAGCCAAAGGGACAAAACAGAGCAATAATCATTAGGGGCAGATGTCACAGAATGACAGCTTGCATGGAAACATAGTTTTAACTCGATACGTTCCTACCTCCAGAGTGGAGATTAATTAATCTAAAGAGAAAAAGAAAAAGGAAAAGAAAAAGAAAGAAGCATCAAACCTTCCAAAACGGCACATTTCCTGATATAATACTGCTTTGGTCATGGAAAAAAAACGGCTATTGTTTAAAGAAAGCAATGTTGACTGCTGCCAGGAGATGGAACGCAAAAAGGATTGTGCACAACACCAAAGTAAATACTGTAGTAAGAGTGGATTTATCTGTAATCTCTTCTGGACCGCTCATATCTGTGATGTCGTCCTCTCAGTCTCTACTCAGAGCCTGTGAACACAGGAGGATAAAGACCTGAATTAAGAGCTTTGCTTTGTAGCTCAGTTCTCTCTTCACTACAGTGATTCCCACATTACTTTAGTCAGTGCAGCCTGCCAGCAGTCACAACTCCTCCACTCGGGGATTCTGCAATCTACTCATCTGGGTCCTCAGAGTTAAATACGTAGATTGTCGATTCCCTCAAGAGAAACTGTTACGCCCTGGCCTCGGGGAACCAGTGTGCAGCATAAATGCTCTCGGCTCCCTTCCCAACTCCCAGAGACAAGCGTAAACAGATAAGCAGTCCAATATGATTTATTGTTTACAACAATAAACACTTTGCTTCGGGGTGAGCCACAGCCAAAACAACAAACAAAACATTTCTCATTTTAAATCTAACTGACCTGAAAATAATGATGCAAAAAAATATATAAAAAATAAAAAAAATAAAAAAATAAATAAAAAACAGGTTTCTTACTTGAACTCCCTATACAAAAAAACAGGAGAAAACGTTATTAAACAAAAAGGCTACCCACCCCTACCTACCAGGACTGTAACAATTAACTTAAAGAATCTTTGTTATAAATAATACAAAGAACAAAGATCACCACACCATTAACAACAACAACAGTCAACAAACATTTCCCACAAAGTCATCTGGTTGGGAGTCAGACAAAGGGCCAAGAGAGGGCGGTGTCCTCGGCAACAGTCCTTTAAAGCTGTTCAATCAGCTGTTCAATCAGCTGTGTCCAATCATAGACTGTATATAAATAATGGACGTAGTCACCATGACGTCACCCATTGGTTTGTGGCCCGTTGGAAGCCTCGAGTTCAGCGTCACACTCGTCGCCATCTTGTTTCCGAAACGCGGAGCAGACCATATCTGGACTGTGGAGGAGGAGAGGGATCTGATCACTGACTACAGCCTCTCTACACCTCAACCTGACTGAGAGAAGCTGCTGCTAATTCATGTTAGCATTAACTGGAGCATTAACTGGGATGTTAGTTTTGGCTAGCAAAAAACAAAAACAAAATGTATGTTACTGACCTCAGAAAAATGAACAGCGACTCCTTGGAGTGTCTGTTAGTCCAACCAAACGCTGAACAAGACATTTTTACTGAACAAAACGTTCAAATAAACTGTCATTAAGTGAAAATACAGTGAAAGGGTCAAAGTTATGAGGCCAAATCAGTAAATGTCCTCTTTTATATCTATATAACGTTATATATAACTTTATTGACACGTTGCCGTGGATACGCATTGCTCTGCTTCTCTCCTGATGACGGCTCGCCTTGTCAGTGACCTGTCAATCAAAGGTAGCCACGCCCCAAATCATATGATTCTTTATCTTCTATTTTCTTCTAAATGGGGCCATTATTAGAACTATTGACATCAAACTGTCTTGAAGAAGATTTTTTACTAGAAATTGAGACCATAGTGTTGTCCTGAAAAAAATTCTGAGGTAATAAATCAAGTGAGGAGTTTTCAAATTTTGCACTGAAATGAATGGACTGATTTTTTTTGCAGCCAAACTTAGCGCCCCCTACTGGAATTTTCGGTGGATTGCAGGCTTAAGGCACTTCCTGGTTGGCCTCCATGCTCAGACACGGAGATTGCCACATGGTCCAATCCCACTCCAACCATGACTCTAACCACCACCTGGGAAACAGAAAGGAGAGAGACAAAAAAAAACAAGCAGCACCTCTTCTGCCCCCTGAGGAACACCTGCACTGCAAGGGACAAAACAAACCATATGACCCCTGGTCATAACAAAGCACATAGTAGCATCAACCTGCAGTTGTTTGTGCAGCTTGGAGTCAAATCCTTCGTTTTTCTTCAATTCCTCGGACTGTGGATTTGTATGAAAATGTATCTTTGGAACTACAGAAGAAACAGTACCACTGAAAGGTTGATTAGTTCTGGTGATACGGTATAAACAGGATCGTTTTTTATCAAGAAATGTTGCTTTGAGTTCTTCAAATTCCATTTTCTCTGCTAAGTACCATAAATCAAATTCCCTTCACCTCCATTGAATTGGGATGGTGGAAGAAGTCTCAGGAGAGGCACAAGAAAAGGGGAACAAAAAAACATTTTCATTGGGCGAAATGATCCAGTAAAGTCACCTTTGAAGTGCACTCTGGGTAAGTGTTTGGTGCTCAAAGGAAGGATTCTGGACGCAGGATGACTTTAATACTCTAAGTGTGCAGGTAGTGGAAGGATTGCAGCAGTTGCAACACCTCATATGAACTTTCCAAGCAAACCTAAGGAAACACACTTAAATGCTTTTCAGAGAAATATTAAAAAAATCTAAAATCCCAGGCCACCGTTCCCGAAACAACAAACAGACGTGCTGACCGCAGTGGCCTGATAATTTGAAGTATTTGAGGAGCAATTTAATCCACCTCCACCACCGAGCCTCGGAGGAGTTTACTGACTACAGTGACCTCTGCCAACAGGTCGGACTCTGACTCTCCAAAACTACTGAAAGTAGAACTAAAAGTTCTCAGTGTCCCCATCTGAATTCAGTATTTCTCCACCCTTAAAGAGAACAGACAGTCCTGCCTTCATCTCCTCATTCACAGAATCACTTTGCAGTTTTACAGTTTGACTCAATGCACAAAGAAAGAAAGATGCTGCACCACACTTATCTGCACCACACACATATTCAGCAATAGTGACCTTTTATGAAACGCCATTCATCATTTTTGGCCTTCATTTCTCTGTTTGAGTGTCGCTGAACAGCATCGACACTTCTGTGACATTTACAGAGAAAAAGCTTCTTTTTCATCAAGCCAAGAGTCAAGGCTACTGCTTGACAATAACTGTTACATAACTGTAGTGGAGCTAATGGGAATATGCTCAGTCTGGGCACTGTAGTGTGTCTGTCACATTGTATAATGATAGTGTAAGTCACCCTGACACCACCCAGTGTTTTATGGACTCCACATCTTGGTTTTTGATAGTCACCATATTGTTTTTTTGTTCCCGGTACATGGACATGCAGATGGTGTACCGGAGATGATTAGGACGGGAAAGTGTTCTTAAATGGACAGCAGAGTCCTCAGAGTTACTTTAGTTAAATAAAACACTGAGTAAGATATTCTTCTTACAGTTAACTTTGATGAAGTGAAAACACTAAGTGTACTGTGATAGTGACCTGTCAATTATACTTTAACTGCGCCATAAAGCTAGCCTGGGTATACCCAGACTGCCTTGCGCGCTCGATTTCATTTCGAACTGCCAAGGGGTCTGGAAACCAGAGAGGTTTCATAGCCCTGTTTTAGGGATCCAATCACAGAACGGGGAGGGACGGCAAGACGATGACGCGTACTACCCGGCAGACGGAAGCTTGTAGTTTTCTTACGGATCCAACATGGCTGCAGCAGACGCGAAACTCTCTTTAGCTGTAGATGGTGTTTTAAATAGTTTAGAGCGAAAGTTGAAAGGCGAAAGGTCTCTGGGCGGCTCCGCTGTCCCCCGGCTTGTAGCGAGATCACCGGCGTTACGGTCGCTGGGCTAATAGCTGTAGCGCTAAGCTACCGTTACGGCGTTAGCGGTAGCTATTAGCCCAGGTATTGTAACGCCGGTGATCTCGCTACGAGCCGGGGGACAGTGGGGCCGCCCAGAGACCCGCAGCAGCTTGTTTATTGCCTATAAAATCAGTGGATGTGTGTGGCTGAATGACATGAGGGGGAATAAAGCGTGAAAAAGCGAGAACTGGAGAAGCAAAGCAGCAAGCAACACTCTCACAGACACACACACAACAAACATCCATTTCTGTTGCTCTACTACATCATCTGGTATAACTGATACGATTGGCTAAGAGCTACCTACAGACGCTTTTGATAGACATTCTAAGCGCCCAATAAACGGCTCCGGAGGATCGTAAACCACACCTCCTCTACGGAGAAATGAACTGTTGGTTCCCAGACTACATCTCATTTGAGATTAGTCTGGTGTTAGCCAGGCTACCATAAAGCATCCCCTGCTTAACTTTTTTGACCTACTTTATCTTCTATTTTGAACAATAATATAAAAAATGAACTTGAAACTTGCAATAAAGACCATAAACTCATTATGAGAATGTTTACTGTTTACTGGTTCATTTTCTCTTTTGACTTACATACAAATGGAGTTCTTTCTGAAACCTGTGCTGTCGCCAACTGCTGGCCATTGGATAGAATGCAGATTGAAGGTGCTTCCACATGCTCCAAGGGTTTCCACTTGGTCTGTAGCTATTGTTCTCCCAGTGTGACTCTACTTAAAGGCAAATCCTCAGAGGATTTTTACGTGCCTGACTGGCGGTTTTGAATATGAGGGGTTGCGCTGATGTCCAGCATTGGATGCTTGATAAATGTGCTACTAGTTAGTGTCATAGATGTTGACAGGTGCTGCTCGTTAACGCAAATATCTAACCAGCCAATCACATGGCAGCAACCCAATGCATTTAGACATGTAGACATGGTGAAGACGAGCTGCTGAAGTTCAAAGCAGCATCAGAATGGGGAAGAAAGGTGATTTTAGGGAGTTTGAACGTGGCATGGTTGTTGGTGTGAGTATTTCACAAACTGCTGATCTAACAACCATCTCTAGCGGTCCCAAAAAGAGAAAATGAGACTGGACTGATAGGCACTGGACAAAGGCGGGTCTCAGGTTTACACACTCGAACTTCCACATATACAGATACACACACACATACCTGCCCTCCAAACTGAGTCATATTGTTTGTGTGTTTTTCTGCACAAGACCATCTCTGAACCACAACACGTCCAATCTTGAACCTTGAATGGACCTGGTAAATGGTAAATGGACCTGCACTTATATATCGCTTTTCTAGGCGCTTTGTGACCACTCAAAGCTACCACTCAAAACTACAGACTGCACTTATTCACCCGTTCACACACACATTCATACTGGTGGCAGAGGCTACCCTAAACAGTGCCACCTGCCACCATTGGGAATTCATTCACACACCAATGAACGCAGTTCACGTTCAGTATGTTGCTCAAGGATACTTCGACATGTAGGCTGCCATGGTCGGGGATCAAACCACCAACTCTCCGATCGGTGGACAACCCGCTCTACCAACTGAGCCACAGCCGCCCATGCCTTGAAGCATATGAAGACCAAACCATCACTTTATAAGGTACACCTTGTGAGCTAATAAAGTGGCTGTTGAGTGTAATACATTATATTATGCTAACAAACAACACACCTGTGTATTTGTGAAGACATATCCAGGCCTGAGTGTAAGCGGTCATTGCGAGTGAGTATTTGTCTTGTGCCTCCCATGAGTGCACAGCCGATCCAGTGACATTAAATGTTAGCCACTCATCGAGAGAGCATCCATCCAGAGAAGCACCACCTTTGGTCTCCATGGATACCAGCTGTGCACCTGAGCAAAGAAACAACACACGACACTGCAGGAAAATGAAAGATGATCCTGAAGATGATACCCGTGATCAGCAGGTGTGTGTTCTAATGGTACTTCTTAGTTTATCATGACAGAAATAGAAAAAGCAGACTGTGATATGTTATATAGGACATGCACACACACACACACACACACACACACACACACACACTCCTCCTGCACTTTCCCTCTCACAGTCCCTCCCTCCCTCTCTCCAGTGACTCAATATAATTGCAGTAATTTTTCTCCCTCAGTAATCGAACTCTTTTGTGTGGGCATCAACATGACATGACACAAAAAAGTACAGGGTCTCAGCTCTAATTCTCTGAGTCAAGGGAGCTAATTGAATTCACAATGAACCCCTGTCTACACACCTCAGATAATTCAGTTGTTTTGACAGTTTCCACAATGAATTCCTTCCAACAAAAAATGTCTGAAGGCTTTTGCCGGCAGTAGTTTTGTTCCCCGCGAGGGAGACATAAAACGGAAAGATGAAGCAGCTAATGAAGAGAGATATCAACAGAGTATTTCAACTGGTTCGGGCCCGGCAGCCGTCTGATGTATGACAAGGGAAAGGAAACTGATGTATGTACTGATTCTGACAGCCAAGAGAAAACTCATTTGTTGGTCTGCCTGGGGTGTTTTGTTAGCTAAATGATTTTCTGACTGGTCCAGACATTCTCAGGAGAAAGATTAGAGAAACAAAAAGGGATAAAATAGTTTAGTAATCCTTGGCATGGTTATAAAAGAGCATGAAGTGAGTTTTTTGAATGTGCCTTTTTCAAATCAAAGTCAGTTTTTGATTTTCTTTGGTATTTATCAGTCTCTTGTATTGAACGTCAGTCTGGAGGGGTTAAGCCCTTGTAGCTCTCCCAGATTAGCAGCCTGGTTCAGTCGTAGAAGGTTCAGTTGTGTACGTGTGTGTGTGTGTGTGTGTGTGTGTGTATGTGTGTGTTCTTGTACTTCCTACATAGTGAGGACCAGAACACGTTTTTAACGTGCAAAGTGAGGACATTTCGGCCGGTCCTCACTTCTTTAAAGGCTTTTTTTTTTAGATTTCAGCTTTCTTAAAACTTTGTTTTAAGGGTTAAAGGTTACATGATGATGATAATTAATAGAAACTGTATTGTGTGGTTACAAAACTAACTGAAATTATAGTGAAAATGTCAACTTGTCTTTGTCAACTTTTTTCATACATAGTGAAGATGGATAAGACAAAGGAAATAAAGACAAAATTTACTGTGACCTCTTTTAATCCCCCACCCAACAAATACCCCATTACAAAAAACTAAAACTAACACTAAAACTAATAAAAACTAAAGCATTTCAAAAAAATAAATACTAAACTAAAACTAGCAAACTCACTCTAAAAACTCATTTAAAAAACTGAATTTGAAAACAAAAATTCACAACAAAATTAAAAACTAAAACTAATGAAAAAAACTAAAACTAATGAAAAATCAAAAACTATTATAACCTTGCAAGAGAATTCACTGTTCCAATGAGGGTCCTCACAAAGATAGGAGTACAAGAATGTGTGTGTGTGTGTGTGTGTGTCCTGTCTGCTCTGTCAAGCTGCAGTACAGCCAGCTAACTGACAGGGCAGTCAACCAGCCATGACACACGTCAGAGCTCAGACATTCTCCCTTATCTCCCTGGAACTAGCACACACTGAATTCATGTCATCATTGTCGTCAGTCCATTTCTTTGATCCAGACTGAAATATCTCAACAACTACTGGCTAGATTGCTATAAAATTTGGTACAATATTTCATGTTCTCCAGAGTATGAATCCTGCTGACTTTGGTGATCCCTTGACCTTTCTTTAAGTGCCAATTTGAGGTTTTAATTCTAGGTTTGAGTGAAGAGCTTCAGTGCACTGTCAGAGATGATACCTGAGCTGATCTCCATTCCTATTACACATACAGCAGGGATGGGCAACTGGAGGCCCGGGGGCCGCATATGGCCCGCACCCTCACTTGAAGTAGCCCCCTCAGTACAACTACATGCGTTTGAGCATGAAATCTTAAAAGTGCTTTGTAGAAATGTACAAAATTACTTCTTGCAATTAATGTTGGTCTACTGTTCTTGCACTGAAAACAAAATAAATCGCAGTAAGTGGTTATTTTTTATTTGCTTCAAACCTTTTGTATTCCTATTTCTACTGTTAAACATGCATTTGAGCATGAAATATGTTATGTTACTGCACTGTAAACATATTTAAAATTGCAGTTTCATCATATCTGGTTAAGTGCACGGTCCTATATGTGTTACCGAATTTCCCTTCGGGGATGAATAAAGTAATCTATCTATCTATCTATGTGGCCCTGTGGTAGTGTCGATGAAAAATTGTGGCCCCCTGCAGCATTTAAGATAGATTACATGCAGCTGCGATTTTCCTCCTAGTATAAAAAGGTTATTGTGCATTTGCTCATATGCAGTGCAATGGAGTTGTTGATGGGACAGAGGACTGGGAGACGATGAAGACAGATGGTCCACTTGCCTCTACAGTTTGCCAAATCTTCCATATAAATAGCAATCGGCCAGGTGCAGACACACCTGGATTCTAAAGGGAATGGTCGATGAAACTCTGATTGGTGGAAAAATGTTCTGCTTAAAGCTTCCCTATGACCAATAAGCATACTAAATACAACCCCTTTGCCCCTTGCACCTCACTTTGTGCCCAGATTAAAAAATCTAACTAGGGCCTGTAGTTGCAGTTGCAAGCAGGTGTGATCAATCAAAGCCTTTAGTTACGTGCAGCACGGAGAGAAAGTTCTTCAGCATTCTCTCCCGACAAAAGAAACTTTCCCACTTAGGCCCCGTTCACACGAGGACAGTCTGAACAGAAGACGCAAAAGTGGCCTCGCGTCTTCACTTTTTATTCCTCGTTTAGACGAGCATTTTCGGGAGGAAATCTGCGTGCATACGGTGACGCAAAAGTGTGTGAAATTCGATTGTATGCAGCCAGGCGGCATCACTTAAAGCGATAAGAGCATCTTTGGGCATGCAGAAGTTTTCACGCCACACATTTTCATCAGCTACTTCTTCCACAAAGTTATCCACCATCCACTAGATCTCCCAGGTCTCGTTCACAGCCGTCTGGCTCGCCTCCAACGAATTGCTGCATCCAAAATGTGATGGAGGTAATTCCAGATCCTTCTCTGTTCACTAATACTATCTGTACATATCCTGTACATTTGGTGGAAAGACTCCTGTAAGTTTATTAGAGCTGCCAGAGCAGCTTGAAGGTCCGACACATGGAAATAATCCCACGTTTGTTTATTTCCCTGTACTGGAGCATGTATGTGACGTAAACACATACGTGACGTGAGCAGATCTGAGCAGAGTTTTGTGTCTTGGCAGTGTAGACGGACACGCTACGGCGGAGCGGATTTAACTTTTCCACTTTGGAGGGTGGTTTCAGATTTTTGCGTCTTTAAGCCCCCAAAACGCCGTCACCGTCTAAACGAAAGGCACTTCCAATAAAATATTTTGTCGTTTTTACCCTCGAGCGTCCTCGTGTGAACGGGGCCTTATATACAGAATTTCAGTCTTACATGATCAGAGAACAGGAGGTAGTTACAGATGAAGTCGCTACTTATTGTAATTAACATACAGCAACCAGACATTACAGAACAGTGAGAGAAACTTAAAGGAATAAATCCATTGAATTCACAGTGTCTCTCAAAGCACATAGATCACCATGACCAATGATCATTTTTTTATATTTGTTCCTGTCCTATAACCTTTACTATTAGACTCCTGTTAAATACGGTGAAAGCTGTAGTTCAGGGTGTTCAGGACACTTAGTAATAGCAAAGACTGTTTCATAAGGTCACCTGTAAACTTACATTTCCTATTGAAACAGCCCTGAGCATCACAGTGACGCCTGCTAACTCGCTCTGTGTGTAAATTACTGAAAACGGAGATGGAGTGCACCTGTTGTAAAAAGTAAATGTTCCATCAAAGAGAACTATCACGTTTATGCATTTTAATAATCAGTGTTGTAAAACCCTGAATGATTCATGCACTTACCACACAGAGTGGATGGCGGAGGGACCTGAATGCTTTCTGCTCTCTTTCAGGAACAAATTTACACGAAGGCACAACTTTGCATAATGTGCAAATGCACCGATGTGATTTTACATGCACACACAGGTACACGCACACACACACACACACATACTCACACAATCTGACCTATGAGTCATCCCGGCTGTACTTCCAGACGCCCCTCTCGCTCTCTCCCTCCCTCTCTAACCCACTGGATGTCACAGATGGATGCTGCAGACAGCCGCAGTCTTAATGCTGCTTCCTGTCTCTCTCTGGGCACTCAGCAACCACTAGACTCAGGCCCAGTTTAACCGGCAATTAAAGGAGCAATTCGTCATCGCTCAGCATCACGGAGAAGGTGCAGGGCTGGATAAACCAAAACAAAAGCTCTGAAAAAATTACCCACAAACACTGAACGTGAAAGTGGATTTCAATCAATCATATTTTCAGGCCGAAAGGAGGGAACAGTGTGGGAAATTAGCTGCAAAATGGTTTAGTGGGAATGAAAACTGACACTGACTGTTTTGTTCGAAATGACTCATGGCTTTATGGGAATTTGAAATCTCAATCTGTTTCCTGAATTGATCGTCTGTGGTCAGGTTATTGCTGGCTGCGAGTTGAAAAGAAATAGGTACCTGTCTGTCACTTACAAATATATCAGCTTAGTGTGAGCTCTGGTGGTCCGATGTGGAAGATTTTAAATGCCTGAGTAAGATAAAATATCTTGGAACATGATTCACTGTGTCATATTTAACTTCAACGTGTTTTTCAAAGGAAAATGATCATACATCATGTTTTTAGACTGAAAATAGCATCAAACGTGTAGTTTCATATTAATTTCTCTTCAGGCAGTTGTAGCTATGTGTTGACTGTCAGATAATGTTAGCCATCTAGCTGTCAGAACTCACATTGTACATACACTGTAAAACCCAGTGCTGCTTGTTTGTTATTATAAGTAATTTTTCCTTTTCAATACAACAAAGATTTGTGCAAAAAGTAATTTTAACTTAAAATACTGAGTCAAATAGCAAGATTAATTTGAGTTAACTCCATTGTCTTCGTTGTCTTGACATAAAATATAAATAGCATGTCTTCACATGATATAAGGATGAAAATGGGTGTGTAAAATGACAGTAGGTGGTTATTGTTGACGTTTTATTTTTTAAATGTGTTACTATTTTTTTCTTTTTTGTGTGTTATTGTTGTTTGTTTGTTCATTGTTGTCTCATTATGACTACATGGGTGTATGTGTACTTATGTGTTTGTAAGTTAATAACAAGTTATGTGTGTTAATAATGGTAATAATGAGTTTATAAACTACATTACTATGTGTTATACATACATATATATAAATATTATTGGTATATAACTGAATATAGTAAATTAACATAGGGAGAAGGGGTGGGATTTAATAAGCTTTGGCTTCTTCCCGCTCCTTTTGAACACAAATAAGTGTTGAGTCTTGTTGTTGTTTCATTTGTGTTGTTGGCTTGTATTTATTGTTGTTCGTTTGTTTTTAAATGTTCATCTTTTATTTTGTGTTCAAATAAATTCTCAATCAATCAAAAATGATTTTGCAGCATGGACAATCAAATATTTTAGTTGAAACAACAAGTTGGGTTTACAGTGTAGGATTGTGCCAAGAATATCCCACCCAACAAGACATGACTCTTGCAGTTTCAAACACCTGTTGAATCTAAACAGTAAAATACACATTTGCCAATATATAAATACATGAAAATGTAGACAAAGATCAGTCAAAGTAATTTACATCAGCTGAATCATACTGTTTTATATTAACAGCTTTTAATGAGCTTGAACATGTGTATACTTGAAAAGTGTTAGAACTGTCAAGTTGATGTTATTCCCACATGACAGCAGTGTGGCGATTCAGACACTGAGTTCTAAACAGGAAGTGTCACAGCTGTGAATGTAATGTGTTATGGCAGGTTTTTGGTCCTAGTCAAGTCTAGAGGGAGGACTGCAACACTAGCAAACTTAAGGGTTTGTTTGTGAGGATGGAAGCTGCTGCAGACAGACACTGCAAACATTTAGACTTTTAAAAAGATTATTATTTAGGGCTTTGACACCATAGTTGATAGTAGAGACGGAGAGGGAACATTGTAGGAAAGTTTGATTTTCTCAATCAGGATCAACAAGTGATGTGTACAATAAAAAAAGCAATCTCACCACTAAGTTTGTGTAGAATAGACATGCGCTATGTGGGCCAATGGTGGCCCTCAGAAACATTGGTAACACTTTACAATAACCAACTAAGTGATGTTTATAGATGGACCAATTATTAATCATTTATAAAATGCTATACATATTTAATCTTTAAATATTTTCAACCAATTTCTTAAAGGTATATGAATAATTTCAAAATCATTAACATACTTGTAGATAGATTACTTTATTCATCCCCGAAGGGAAATTCGGTTGTCAAGCAGTTTGGTATTCAAGTACAATAAAATACAATAGAATAAAATACTAAGGTAGCATGAATAAAAACAACAATAGAAAAAAACACAGAATAGAACAAGGACACTTAAGAAGTTAAAAAAAGAACATCAGTTGGTAGGATGGTTGGCAAGATGATGGTGATAGTTAAACTGGTGATATGATATGATGGCAACAATGCTATAGTGACTAGACGGTATATAATAATAATAATAATAATAATAGTACAGTATATAATATAATATATATAATATAATATGTAATAATAGATAATAAACAATACAAAAATAAAATTAAAAATATAAATAAAGTAATTATAAGTAAAATAATATGATATATAATATATAATAATAATAATAGTAATAATAATAATAATAATAATAATAATAATAAATAAGGCCGGTATAATAATAATAGTAGTATATTACAGTATATAGTAATAATAGTAATGGCAGCAACAGTATATATAATAATAATAATAGCAATAATATTAATAACATAGCAAAGTGTTGTGTGTGTATTTACTGCATAGATTTAGTGCATTTCAGTAATGTTGGTTCTGGCAGAGGTAGATGAGTTATATAGTCTTATTGCAGAAGGAAGGAACGTCTTTCTGTATCGTTCCTTGGAGCAGCGGGGTTGAATGAGTCTGTGGTGTTAAAAAATGTTATAATGATTGCAACTAAAACTATTAATTAGAATTTAACTGTTTAATGGTAAATTAATTATAAACTTACATTAATATACCATCTATTTGCCATTTATAAATTATTCACTTAGTTAAACATTAATAAATTATGTATTTACCATTCTAAACGGCCTATATACGGTTTATAGATGATGATTAAACATTAATAAACTATATGTTTACCATTCAGAGATGATGGTTATTGTAAAGTGTTACTGAAACATTTTGTGCAGCCCCCTGAATGTGAAATAAAATGCATGCATTATATTGTAATCATACGTGGTCCATGTCCTGCCTGTCTAAAAACTATAGCAACAACTCCGTCAAACCGAGCAGCCCTAACAAGCAGAGCCAGGCTAGGGATGTTCAGTTTCAGTGGACAGCTTGGCTATTAAAAGCAGAAAAGCCACCACAGCGAGAACAGAAATACTGCATGGTTAAGAATAAAAGAGGTTTCAGGAGAAGTAGATAAGGTCTAACTTGGTCTGACCTCGGCGGACAAATAAAGTGAACTGCCTTCTCTGTAAACAGGTGAATTATGAGACCGATCACAAATCATACAACATATTCACTGGTGAAGAGCACAAATGTAAGGTTGGAATAATTTAAACAAGAATGATCTGTCCTATAGTCTTAACACATCTAGTGAAAAGAAGTGACACTCTGCAGTAGCTCACAAAATAATAATGTTCAGTTTTCATTGGCACTGTTGAAGAGTTATTAATTTAACTTAATTTAAAGATTAAATTTGTATAGCACTTTATAAATGATTAATAATTGGTCTATAAACATCACTTAGTTGGTTTTTTTTGTTTTCTTTGTTACCTTTGTCAATTTTGTCAATTCTGTATTTTATTGCACTTTCTTGCACTTTTATGTGAAGCACTTTGGTGCGGCTCAGCCGTCTGTAAATGCGCTATATAAATAAATCTGACTTGACTTGACTTTACTAACTATATCTTCGTTAAAGAGGTTGTACTTTGGACTGCATTATATTAATCCTTTATAGGGCATTCATTGAAATACTTGGAAATGGAAAAATTTAACCCAACCAAGTGTTATTGGATGATATTACAAGTTTTTTTTCTTTTGTGACTTTTTTCTAAAATTTTAAATTGCAAATCAGGGTAAGTTAAGTTATTATTACTATCATTATTATATTATTATCATTATGCTGATTGAACAGATGCCATGGTGTCACTATCTGTGACGTATATGACCTCATTGAGAGGCATGGGGACCACATTTTGATGTCCGCTGAAGTTACAAAATATGGTTATTTGCCCGATAAAGGGTTAAGAGGTGTCAATATAATGTAGTCCAGTACACCGCCACCCCCCACTGTGACCTCCTCAATAATAAACATAAAGTAGAATTATTACATTTCTGACATTTCTTCAACAAAACCAGAAAACTACAATCTTTGTTACTGTGGAATTAATGGCAGAGCTGGACATTGCATGTACCTAATGAAGTGCCGGTCACTAACAAAGAGACATTAGAAAAAAAGCATTTAAGGGGCGATTTGTTCCAGGGATATTTTCCCTTTATCCATTCACTATAGTGCCCTACAAAGTCTAACTGCAGTAACGACACAAAAGGTAAAACTGAGAAAAACTGCTTTAAAGTTTTTTAACATGTAACTAACTGGCCAGCCAAATGGGTTATAGGTAGATAAGTGATATGACCTTAGTTTTAAACATAAACTTAAACATAGGTACTGCATTGCTGTAAAAGGTTCTAACAGTAATGATAAACAGAGTGCAGTAACTGCAGTGTTGTTGTCTTCTTTCAGCTTTTACATTTTGTTTTCAGTGAATAAACATTTTCAAATTGATTTTGTTAGAAGTGTATTTACATATAAATAATATAATATTAAAATGCTCATGGGTTTTAGACTTAATATTATAAAGTAATGTTATATTTTAGTCTTAATATAATTTTATCTCACTTTTTTACTTCATCACTATCTAGATAATAATTTCCCTTTCAAATAAACCTATACTTTTTATAATTTTTATGTTTAAATTAGTATATATATATATACTAATTTAAACATAAAAATAATAGAAATTATATATATATATATATATATATATATATATATATATATATATATATATGTAATCCGTGGTAAGTGCAATTACTGCTTGGTTGAATTTTGTGGTTTTAATATAATTATTCCTCTGAAATAAAGCAAAATTGATATCTAAAATGTTGTCACAAGATAAAACAGACATAAAGGGGTTAATTTTTAGTTATAACTAAATTTTGACCAAAAATTACTGCAGTTAGGCGTTGTAGGGGCAGTATACACACTTACGGCTTAACTATGAATTGATAGTGAACCTTACATCTAACCTGTCATCCATCCATCGACAGCTTGTTGGAGATCAGCAAGAGTGACAGCTTCCAGGTGTGCCAGCATCCTGAGATCACAGGCAGCACTGTCCACTGTCATCCTCTGACAGGTGAAGAAGCTGTGATCTTTATGGTGCTGCAGCAAGATATTGCACAGAAATCTGTTGACCACTTTATGTACCTGTGGGGTGATGAGAGCTGAGGAGAAGCCAAGAAAAAACGCGAACAGAGGTGGAAATATTGCCAAAATATATTTAGGTCTGGTTTGGGGGTAAATCACACCTGCCGGCCTGAGGGGCAAGGAGCAGGAGCTGTGCTCACAGGAAGTGGCATTTGACCTTCATGAGGTGAGTACTGATGCTGAGAACTAAATGCAGTTTTAGTTTTTCTTCTCAGATGAAAAGGGCATAGAGGGACTCCAGGGTTTACAGGGAAACAGCAGGCTCAGTGTACATCCAGCCAAACCATCAAAGTCAACTTAATTTGCTGAGTTTAAACCCCTACCCTCCAGAGTGAATGTCCAATCAGGCATAGCATTCACAGCAAGGAACCAAAACCAAATCCAAAGGAGGCAAATTGTAAAATAAATAAATACATTTAAATTATGTAAACATTGCTCTAATACCAACATGGTCTCACAGGAATCCGTGAAATAGCCACGGATTTGCTTAACTCAAAATCCGTGGAATAGCCACGGAATCACTCAAATTTCCGTGAAACTGACACGGATTTCGCTACAATGCAAGTTAATGACAGTCATATCCCGTGGCTATTCCAACATACAAAGTGATTATGTACATTCACTGAGTGAATATTTAGAAAATAAAACATATATTTCTCACTAGAAATGTGATCAAAATCCATTTTTATGCAGAAACTAAGTCAAAATATTGATTTTTTCACTAAAAATTAGAGAAATGTCCGCCATGTTTTTTGTTCTGACCGCCGGGACCTTAAAAGTCACGTGACTTGGAACAAACCAATAGGAAAAAATATCCATGGAATAGCCACGGGATTTGACTGTCATTGACTTGCATTGTAGCGAAATCCGTGTCAGTTTCATGGAAATTTGAGCGATTCCGTGGCTATTCCACGGATTCCTGTGAGACCAGGTTGTCTAATACAGTGGTTCTCAAATGGGGGTACGCGTACCCCTGGGGGTAAGTGAAGGCACTCCAGGGGGTACATGAGATTTTAAAATATACATTTAAAAAGTAGCATCCATGCAAAAATATAAGAATATAAGTATAAGTTCATAAAAATGAATTTTATATTCAGTAGGCTATTCAGTTTGATTCTCCTAAAAACCCAGAGTCTCCCCCATACCAGGATGGTTGGACCCAACCTGTCATATGCCACCTGGCATCACCTGTCAATCACTTGAAAACTCAAAGATGGAGTCGTGGTTGAAGCGTAGCAGTTATAGTTTTAAATGGTTATATGCTCACTGTTTTTACTACATTAGTTTGAATCACTACATTTTAGTGATGAGACATATTTGCAATACATGTAGTCATGGATTATTAACATTTAAAATGTTTGAAATAGTTTTTTCTTCCATATGTTTGAATTTTGTATGTGTTTATCAGTTTAATAAATCAGACACTGATGGCACAGCGCTCTGTTTTTAAGTCTTTTTTTTTTCAAACAAAAATGCTTTGCCCTGGTTAGGGGGTACTTGGCTGAAAAAAATATTTCACAGGGGGTACATCACTGAAAAAAGATTGAGAACCACTGGTCTAATATGAGCTGCACATGTTAGCATGTCTGGCTAACTACCTGAGAGTGTGACCATGTTTCATCTGTTCTGACCTGAAAAAGGAAATAGCTGATAAATGATTCAAGAGATGTGTGCAGTGGGTGCTCGGGGGGAAAAAGAGGAGAATCAATAAGCAGAAGATATCAACAGATACCAGATCTGCAGCGAACGCATGTCATGGAATGAAAAAGGAAGATTGTAGGAGGTGCAGGTCAGAAAGAACAACAGAGCAAAAACTTGAAGATTGAACAACAAATTCTTGTCAAGTTATGTCTTACTGAGAGCCTTGACACCAGTCGAATGGATGAACTCATGTTTTATTTGCTCTGGCAGATTTGTCTGGTTTCTCCTGCATTCAGACTGATTTACAGCCAGCCTGACCATCATCATGTGGGCTGGTTTGATGTGATGACTGGTGTGCAGCACAACTCACACAAACTCAGATCAAACTGTCAAATTAGGCAGCGATGATCCAATATCGATCAAAATTCTGCTACTGTGCAGCCTATATCTCATTTTAAATATTTTAGAAACACCTTTTAGTGACTGTTTTGCTGTAGTTTGAGAAGGTTTGTGACAAGCCTGCAAAACAGACCAAGCACTGCCCAAACTTGCATCTGTCCCTCAGATTGGATATCAGGCTATCTTTTTTTTTTCCAACGCTATCTTTATTTATTTTCAGACATAATAACACATACATATAACTACTGGGACTCCAAACATATGCCCCAAACCATGTAAAACACAAATAGTAAATATAAATCACAAACAAAAGAAGGAAACTTAAATACTCAATAAAAAAATAAAAAAATTAAATTAAATTTTTTTTTTTTTAAAACACGATACTACATAAGTAAATAAAAATAAATAATAAAATAATACTTAATAGAAATAAGAGTACAGATGGGGGAGAATAAATACAAAACCAACCATTTCACACTGCATATAAATGTATATACACGTAAATTAGAAAGTGGTCAGTCAACACCAGACAAACATTTTCCCAAAATGTCAGGCTATCTTTTACATTTTTATGTGTTGATTCGATTTTGAAAATATCAGAATTGGACCATTCTAGCTAATTATGGTTGCTCTAGCTGTGTATCAGTCCTGTCACAAACCAGCTGGGAGAATGTGTCAAGGAGGGAGTGGAGAACAAAATGAAGCAGGTAGGTCAGCCATGACTGCAACAGACAATGCAGGCCAGCTGTAAGAAGAGAGGGACAGAAGGAGCATGTGGTCCAGATTTTACAGCCCCGGGCCAAGTGATCAGCTGACAGCCCTCCCACGTCAGACAGCCTGCTGAGATGTTAGGAACCACTTGGTTGTAGTGTATAAAATGAGCTGCTGTGACCTCTCAGATAATCACAGCCTCAAGAAACTTTACAACCACAAACTAGACCTAGACCTAGAGCATTCAGAGGATCTATTCTAAATACACTCACCGACCACTTTATTAGGTACACCTGTTTAGCTGCTTATTAAAACAAATCAATCAATCAACCAGTCAATCAGACTCTATTTGTATAGCACTTTTCATACAAGAGAGATGCAACACAAAGCGCTTTACATAAAAAAAGGAGAAAGTAATAATAATAATAAAAATAACAACCCTCCGCCCATCCCCGACCCTCCACCCCTGACCCTAAATCCACCATCCCATTAAAAACAAAGCACAAACTGAGGAAGCTCCATCTCAACGTAGAGCAGTGAGGAAACACTGGAGGCAGCTTAGAAATTAATTAGATAAAAAATAAAGTAAGGTAAGATGAAATAAAATAAAAAATAAAAGTAAGTAATAATAACAATAAAAAGTTTTTTTAAAAAGCTAGATAAAAAAAGATAAAACAATAAATAATTAAGAAGTAGAACATGATTATATATACTAATAAATAAATAAAAGAGAAGATTTTATAACACTAACACTAAGTTATAATCATGCATTTAGGCATGTATGGTGAAGACGAGCTGCTGAAGTTCGAATCATCAGAATGAGGAAGAAAGGTGATTTAAGTGACTTTGAACGTGGCATGGTTGTTGGTGTGAGGATTTCACAAACTGCTGATCTACCAACCATCTCTAGAGTTTACAGAGAATGGTCCCAAAAAGAGAAAATCTCCAGAGAGCCTTGATGCTTGTTGATGCCAGAGGTCAGAGGAGAATGGAGACTGGTTCAGCAGGAACTCTAATAACCACTGGTTACAACCAAGGTCTGACAAGACCATCTCTGAACCACAACACGTCCAACCTTGAAGCAGATGGGCTACAGCAGCAGAAGACCACACTGAGTGCCACTTCATTAGGTACATCTGGATAGCTAATAAAGTGGCCGCTGGGGGTAGATTGTTTGTCAGCAGTTTCTAGAACACAAGTGCTCAGCATCCCATCACAGAAAAAAGCTATTCTTACAGAATTCTTACTCTGATACTAAATAACACCATAGATTATTATATGGTGTTGTGGTGGCAATTTCTGTTGGATAAAGCACAAAGTCAAAACACTTAATGTTAAGCTTAATGTAAGCATCTGCAGAGGATTTACAGCAGCCCACAAAGTATGAGATGCACAAATGAGCTCCGAACATCTACTTCTTAATGTGGTCTTCTGAAAATACATTTGATATATTTGTTTATGTACTTCCTTATCCATAAATCCTCATGCACAACATTAAACCTCTGAAGTCCAGGAGATTTTGGTTCAAATTTGTCAACTTCCTATGCATTCATTTCTGTCTCTGTTTAGCATCTATCAGTCTGTCCTTACATCACATGCATGGCTCCTTTTTCTCCACACAAACTTGGCTACCAGTCAGATTTTTCATTTTATTTTAATTGCCAAAGTATAAAACTGTCAGGAACCGAAAATACAAACCAAAGACACAGATTATGGTAATGTACCATTTGTTTTACCATTTATACACACAAAAACAGCAGACAAATGAATAAATAATAAAACTACAAAACAGTCTATTTGCATGTAAATTAAAAATAGTAATAGTTTTCATTGTAGAAAGAAAATTCACATTTTAAAAATGGTCTAGAAACATAAATGGCACACTGTGAAAACTCCTATAATTGCACTTTCAACTGGCTTTCTCAGCTTGTCTACATATCATATATAAATAAAGTGATTACTGTATATAAAACAGGATATTTTCAATAAATAGATGGACTCCAGAGGGTTAAGATGATCCAGTGTTCCAACAGGGAACTGTTACTGTATACATTTTTTTCTTTAACGTGTGAATTGTACTCCTTCATGAATGCTGACCTCAGATTATCCTGCAGAGATCTGCATCATCAAATTGTGCACAAGCCTTTTAAAGCATCTGTTTATGCCACACATTCCCTGATTTGTGTCACAGTTTCAGATGTTTTTCTAGTGGCACAATGTACACAGTGGCTTCCCCTGTTGTTTTTCTAATTGTATCCACTCTGGCCCTGAGGAGGAGGCTGGATTCCCTGTCAGTCGACCATGAAGCAGAGAAAGAGAGCTCAAACTGGGGCTTTGACAGTCAACAGTCAACTATCCTCCCTGACACCAGGGCTCACCCTCTCCTCCCTATCTCCTTTATGAATTTTAAATAATAATGCAATATGGTTTATTTCGGAAACCTCCCATTTAGCCTCCTGCTCCTTTACAAGTATCCTTGCTGTTTTGTGATGTGTTGCTGCAGAGAGAGGCTGTTTCTCAGAGATGCCAGTGGGGTAGCAGAGGAGGGAGGGGCGGGTTTATTTTTGTCGTTCAGGAGGAGGTAAACAAATATTCCCTTACGTGCCAACAACATCTGCTCTGTGACTTTAAGAAGGAGGAATGAAGCAGAGGTTTTATTCAAAAACAGCAACATCAAAGCCCAGGATCATGAAAAGACAGTATGAGGCTGTACTGCATTTCATAAGCAACCGACTGTGGAGGATTTTTTTAGATGTTCCTCAAAGCAAATGCAGTGAACCTAACAGTAACCTGGCAGCAATAATATGAGAATAGATGCTAATATGTTAAGATACAGAGGTCTGTGAAACCAAGAGAGAAAGAAAATGTGCTCCCCTCTTTCTAATCCCTTCAGACAACTTTTCTTCATCTGTTTTTTTTAATCTTCCGTCTTTTTCTGGGTCTCATCAGCTGCCTTAGGCAAGAGAGACAAAAGAGAGAGGAAATATCATGCACCACTGTATGGTTACTGTGGTAAAGCTGAGTTACTGTATGATGTGTTGTGACACCGCAGATAAAAAGTGTCCGAGAATAGACACAAATGAGTAGGTGGTGAACAAAAGGGAACATTGACTTATAGAAACCATGAGACATTTTGTTCCGTACAGTTGTAGAACTTCACAGAAAGTCATCTTTAGTTGCAGCACGATAGAATTATAACACTGATCACAGCTGGATGAAACCAATGACTCAAGCAGGGCTACTAGGACCCCAGCAGCGCCCAATGACTTTTCAAAAGCCCTGAGTCTTCTAGGTTTTTAAGGGCACTTTCACAACCCAAACTTTAGTCAGTTTCAATCATGTCTGTTGGTTTAATCCTTGTTACGGTTTGTTTGGTTGATTATGAATGCTCCAATTGTACGCTGGTGCGACTAAAACAACCAGTCCAAGACCACCAGCGAGAGGGGGTCTCTAGTGTCAACGGAATTGTAGTATAAATTTACTACCTCTCTGAGTGAGAAAAATGAATTAACCCATAAGAACCCAGACCCAGTTATCCTTAAAGGATGTGTTCTATAAGTGGACCACATTGAACACATTTCTGATGTTTAAAAAAAAAACTATCCCTAAATGTCAAAGATCTGTGATGTGATATATATGTTACAATGGGCATTTATGGTATTTATGATTATGATATTTTTTATTTTAAAATAGAAAAAAACTAGACACATTTTCTGCTTACAGAGACACAAATTTGCCCTTTTCTTTTTCATCTCCATAACATATATCAAAATTAAGACTTTAATTTGTTCAAGAAATATGCTCAGAATAAGTTAAATGCAATACAGGACACCCTATTAACGGATCAGAATTGTTAAATGGGTTTAAACTTAGCCCCGTAACAAAAATAAGATTTTTGAAATTAGCTACTTTTTCACATTTCTGTTTCCAGTCACAGCCAAATTTTGGAGAAGTCACTTCTTATCAATGTCACATGACCACCATGCCAGGGTGTTGAGTATGTGTCACTTAGTGATTTAATGAGTTAATGTGAAGTATAAAGCTGAATATGGGAGATTCTAGAAGATTTAAAATGTTTGTTTGTTTTCTTTATTTTCAGATATCAAATACACTGGCTAAATACAGCGAAGGAGACCTTATTGGTCCAATATCAAAGGCTGTTTCTGAAGGGGTCCGTCCTGGTCAAGCCCAGGGTCTCTCTCCTCTCTACCGGTGTGCCCGGTCCTTATAAAATGCCCATATGCATGCTCTCGTGATCGGCAAGCTGTTAATCTTTTATCCTTTGTTCTAACCTTACTTGTTTATTTTCCACATTCCAAACATTTTCTATTTAATGGCTTCCTAAACTTAAACTCCCTTACTTTTTGCACCACCCTGGGAACTGGCTTGGTCCGTTGTTCTGGACATCCTAGGAGAGGCCCCTCTCCACTAAGGACAGAAACCCACATTTGGTTTCTCACACTATGACATAAACAAATCAATCATTCTTAATCCCAACATACAAAAATAGTAATCTGATCAGATACTACATAATCCCACCCAATCGCAGGAAATGGACCAAAACACAGATTATGGACTACCTGCGCGGGCGTTTTATGAGATGTACACTGAGCGACAGATGCAACAGGACTGGGAGAAGACTGACTCAAACTTCTTCTGAAGTGTGATGTTTGCTCGACATCTGGGCCGAAGAACACAAACAGGAGATGCTGAAGAAAGTCCACAAGATTAAAAATCAACGGGAGGATGAAGGATTCGTGCACACGATAGATCAGTGCAGTCAAGGTGAAAAAAACTTTGACAGCAATATTTCATGGTGCGTTCGGCTCAATGTTGCTTTGTTTATTTCCACGTTTACATTTTTCACTGCCAACTTTCCAACCCATAAATAATACTGGGAGTATATTTCCAGCCCTCCATCTTTGTACACGCCCCTCTGCAAATCTTTTTTTTATTATTTGGCCCACTTACATTTATGCACTGTGAAAGCAAATCAGACTAAATACAAAATGAATCAAAAGTATCAATTTCACTTTCACAATGATTCCGACTAACCAAACGGAAAGCCGCACAGCAAGTGTGTAAAAAAATCCACACAAGGCACGTGGAGAAAAAAAACACAAGGGATAAGGGTGGTCAGCTCTACCGAACAGGACTGATTTATCTTGCAACAGAGTGGAGTCTTGACCAGTCTTGATGAGCTAGCGAAAAGCCAGCCACACCCTCTGACACCAGGTGGCAACCTCCGGGTCTGAGCATGGAGGCCAACCAGGAAGTGCCTTAAGATGCATTCTACCGAAAATTCCAGCAGGGGGCGCTAAATTTGGCTGCAAAAAATAATCTGTCCATTCATTTCAGTGCAAAATTTGAAAACTTCTCACTTGATTTATTACCTCAGAATTTTTTTTCAGGACAACACTGTGGTCATAATTGCTAGTCAAAAATCTTCTTCAAGACAATTTGATGTCAGTAGTTCTAATAATGGCTCCATTTAGAAGAAAATAGAAGATAAAGAATCGTATGATTTGGGGCGTGGCTACCTTTGATTGACAGATCACTAACAGGGCGAGCCGTCACCAGGAGAGAAGCAGAACAATGCGTATCCACGGCAACATGTCAATAAAGTTATATATAACGTTATATAGATATAAAAAAGGACGTTTACCGATTTGGTCTCATAACTTTGACCCTTTCACTGTATTTTCACTTAATGACAGTTTATTTGAACGTTTTGTTCAGTAAAAATGTCTTGTTCAGCGTTTGGTTGGACTAACAGACACTCCAAGGAGTCGCTGCTCAGTTTTCTGAGGTCAGTAACGTACATTTTGTTTTTGTTTTTTGCTAGCCAAAACTAACATCCCAGTTAATGCTCCAGTTAAAGCTAACATGACATCAGTCAGGTTGAGGTGTAGAGAGGCTGTAGTCAGTGATCAGATCCCTCTCCTCCTCCACAGTCCAGATATGGTCTGCTCCCCGTATCGGAAACAAGATGGCGACGAGTGTAACGCTGAACTCGATGCTTCCAACGGGCCACAAACCAATGGGTGACATCACTGTGACAGTCTATGTCTGACACACAAATGCCTGCAGGAGAAGGAGCCCCTGCTGGCCATCAGAAAGAATGCACATATTAATAGATAGTACCCCATTCATTCCTATGAAAGTTCCTCACTGGGCGTATACCCTGGATGTTTTAGAGAGAGAAGCTAGGGGACAAGCAGTGGCTGAAAGGAGAGGGGTACGCTCACACATCTGCAAGCCAGATTCATGCTGAATGTGGTCAGTGACACACACACACAGAGTTAGACAGCAAAGTGGGGACAACCACACACACTTTTTTGCTATCGGTTGATGCTGCGACCTCGTCAGGCTGACTTGTTGAGCTCCATGCGATGCAGGGATGCAAATTTGCTTTGACACTGAAAGTGAATGTTTTATTCACCACTTCAGTTGCATAGAATTGAAGGGAATGGGAGGCAAATATCCTCCATTGTTCATTTCCCAGATGTGTGACCTTGCCCTCCTGAAAAAAGCAATACTGTGAAATAGAAATGTCATAGGGAAGAACTAAAAGATAATACAATAAAATGTAAAGCAAATAAAAGTTCTGTTCTGCCTCTGTTCTAATATCAAATAAGAACAAAGATCTTGTCTTTGTCTTGTTAAAACAATATTATCTTTGTAGAGATATAGATCTCACTTATGTTCAAATCCCCTCCTACATCATGAAGTTCCTGTTTTAATTAACCGTACGTGTTAAAGTTCCTGCCAATTTAATTTTGATTTTCATAAACAACCAAAGTGGTCTGATTGTTTCTGCTGTATTCTCCTCACAAAGCGTCAGTAAACCGTGTGACTCATGCTCCCGTAGAAACACAAATCATTTTTACCTGCAGCCGAACAACAAACACAGCATGAAAATGGATCTTCTCTGCTTGTCTCACAAAAACGATATTAAATAAACGTCGGGCTCTTTGTGTTCTTGCTTTGATCCCCGTCCCTCTGCAACTGAGTCACAGTCGGTCTGCTGTAGTCAAGTGCAAACCTCACAGACAGATGCACACAGTTTTGTGAACTGCATGATTTCATTGTTGTCGTCATTTCAGGGAAGGGTGACAAATGTGGCGGGGAACAATTTGTATATCTGCCCTGGTGTGCTATAAATGCCTTGGAGAGACTCTGGTGCCACATCTCACATTTCACAAAAGAGCAAAAAATTGATGCATCACACCTATTCCCCAACACACGCACACACATAATCGACCAGAGAAAGCGGTCTGACGTCAAACCCTGTAGACCCATTCACAACCTCTCCCTCTTCCTCTCTCTCTCTTCATTGTGCCTGCCAAGCTTCTGACAACCCGAGTTAAAGAGCAGAATTATTGGCTGTCTAGCCCAGAGGTAATGAATGGGGAGCAGCCGCTCTGTCGCAAGGGGACAAACACACACAAAGAAAAGGTAAAGAGGGGAGAGGAGATGATGCCCTCAACCAGCCGAGGTGAGTGTTTGTGTGTCAGTTGTGTTCATTTAAAAATGACACACACCACATTTTAAGTGTTTTAAAGTCTCTGAAAACACATTTTCTCAGTCAGCTTCTTACAACGAGCATTAACCCTGTATGGTATGCATTATGATGCCAGTTAGGAAGAAAATATTTGGAGTGTTTTTTTGTCTTAAAATAGACTAAATAAATATAATCTGAAGAAATGTTATAATTGTTATTATTTTTTAAAGTTTTTGGGGTTTGTTGCTCATAGGCAACATTGTACAACAAAAAACAAGTTTTTAAAATGAATTTTAACATCATTTATTTAATAAACATGTGTAAAAGATTCAGTAGCTTCAACAGGGTACAATACATAGCATTTCAAATTTAAAAACATTATAAAAGGAACGTTTTTAACCGGTTTCTTGTCTGAATGTTGCCAGTAGGAAACATTGCACCATTGAACCAACGATCCATTGAAATGAATGGCTTGAACAGTCTAAGTGTATGAAACTATCAAAAATGAAGGTTTATTCACCTATCAGTAGGAATATATATTTTTTCCAGGAAATTATGTTTTTTTTTTCTCGTTTTGAGTGATTTTTTGTGGCGCAAAATGGCAAAGCTGTTTAATTTGGAAAAGTCTGCAAAATAGGGTTTCAATATGGCCTCCTGGAGGTCATGTGACATATTAAAGCATTGCTATTGGTTCCCTATACTCTTCTCTCTTTTTATGGTATCGCATCATTCAAAATCATGCATTGTAGAAATTTGACAGGCCAAAAATGGGTATGTTGCCTGAGGGCAACACTGTACCATAGAGGGTTAACCCTTTGGTGCACAACATGGGTCTAAAGTGACCTGACTGAGTTTTTATTTTCTAAATCTTTGCAATGAATTAATTTCATCATTCAGTATTCCAGGTTTTCCTCAATCAACTTGTTTTTGATCATCATACATCCTAATTTTCGTTTTTATTTCTTACTTTTTGAATAAAAACCCTTTTTTTGTACCACTACGCTTCTAATGCACAACATGGGTCAAAATTTTCATTATGGTTTTTTGTGTGTAATTTTAAAGAAAAATTAATTTAATCAATTTTGGAATAAGGCTCAAACATAAAAAAAATTGGAAAAAGTGAAGCGCTGTGAATACCTTCCAGATACAATGTATGTGTGACAAAATGATACATACACATGTTAAATATATTAAATATATGAGTGTTTGGCCCCTCTTACTGCTAAAGTAACTATTTGAAACAAATTACTATTATTATAGTATTAGGTCATTTGATTTTAAATCAAATTTGGATGAATGAGTCATTTGTGACCCATGTTGTGCATCAAAGGGTTAAGGGTCCTACATAAACACAACTTTTTCTTTTAGAAATTTAGAAGTTTTGGTGACTTCAGGGACCAACATGTAGGATTTATGGGATTCTATTGGCAGAAAATGTAATATTATAATATTCATAATTGTGAGCCCTTCATATGTACAAAGAGAGGTATTCATCCTCCAAGTTTCAAGACCAAACACAAATTCTAGAGAGGCCCTTTTGTGTTTTTATGTTACTTAAAGCTCATCATAATTTCTAGTACATGTTTGGAAACCAAGGGGTGAGCAGAGGAGTTGGTTGCAAACTGCGACTTGATATCACTGATTTCTACACTACTTTTATACACAACCTTAAATAAAAGCAATAAGTGGCTTCAATAAGTATTTAGCAGAAATTTGATTCAAATGTAAATATTTTCTTTTGTAAGTAACTTTAACTTTTTCCCATTAAAAAAAAAAATCACACTGTAAAACATAACTATAAACAGAATGCATCAAATTCAGAATGAGTCAGTTCTTTTAGTTTTGTTTTTTACAAGAAACAAAAATTTCCCAGTTTGAGCATCAGATATATTAATATAAAAATAAAATGTATTTTTACTGTATTCATTTGAATCTAGAAATATTTGCAAATTATTGCATTCTGTTTTTATAAATTTTTTACAGCTTCCCATGTTAGAACCACCTCTTTACCTAAAACACCTGACGTGTAAATCAAATGCTTAACAAATTGCTTCTTTACTAAAATCCAGGGAATCATGTCTCTAGTCCATGATCGTATCATGTAGAAATTTACCAATTATAATTACTTTTACAACTATTGCACCATCAGAAGAAACATCCATAACCCCAGAAAATGAAACTGTCCAAAAAGCAAAGTAGTTACTGATTTTGTCCAACCATTATTAGACATTTTCTACAATAATTTAAAAAAAACTTACGACATTACAACCACACTCTTGGCCCACTTGTTTGTATTTTTCCAGAGCTTTCAGTAGCAAAAGATCTTCAACTTTGGATGGAGTTGCAATCAATCGGCAATGCAATGCAAGGTAATGCAAGCTGAGCAACTGTTCTCCCATTGCACTTTTCTCATCTCTGTTGGCTTAAAAGTTAAGCATTAAAGGTCCACTTACTGGCTTTCTCCACAGCTTTCAACCACATTACAAGGTCTTTGTCCGACTGTAGTTGAATGCCCCAGAAAAAGCTGGTGAGTGGACCTTGAGTTGGGATAGTTCTGTCAAATTAAAGGTGCTACATATGACATTCGGTACCTTTAAATACATACTTCTAGAACTTCTGTAATATGGTTTCCAGTGCAAAATAAACTTAAATCAGTCTTTATCACACCAGCCCCTTCATATTCTGTATAACGAGACTGTAACCCAAGGTGAAAGTAAATGTTCCAGTTCCTGTGCTAAAAAAAAAAGTTTCAAATAATCTGAAAAATGTGACCCCAAACGGTCACACCACACTGCTGTGCAAAATGGGGAAAACTGCTAATTGCCTGTAAGAAACTTCTCATTTGACCTCAGAAAAACCTTGTGTTTTTTTTAGTGGACAGGCAGTGGAAATGGGGGTGGAACTGAGCTGTAATTGGTTTCTGTTTACCAGTAATCCTGCCACAGGCACAACCACAAGCAATTAGCCAGACAGCTCAGGCTTTATCAGTACAAAACTGGCACTGGCTGTGTATGCATGTGTATTTGTGTTAGTCATGAGGGAAAATGTAATTAGGCTGAAGGAAACGTAAGATTAAAATCAGCTCTTTTGTCCTGGTTTCTTTTGCTCTCCTGCTCTCTAAATGTCTGGTATGTCAACATTACAAAGGCTTCTGTCACTGCAGCCCTTCAGAATAAAAGACATTCAAACATTTGATGAATCCATATAGCTGTGAATGCGACTGGGCTAAGCCTTTAGGTTCCTTAATGAGTTTGAAAGGATGTCCGTGTATGACTCATCCCTCTTTTTTATCCACTCTATAAATGCAGTGGTTTTCAAAGCACAAGAATGATTCTATTGGGTCTGGTGCCATAAATAACATCGTATGAAAGCTTAAATTCTCTTCTTAATAATCCAAACCAGAAATTTTGACCCCACATACTTTTCTTCTCTCAGATTCAGTTGTATTTCAACAGTTCAGAATTTAAAAATAAATAGCTGCAGAAGTAATTTTCAGAAAACTATTTATATAAACTGCAAGTATGACAAAGCAACAGAAATAGTACTACTAAATACTTACTAAATAGAAGACAAGCAGGTCAGTGGAGGATAGCCTGAGCAACTCAAACACAGCAAGAAGGAGGTTTTATGAATGAATCTGTGAGCAACACACACACACACACACACACACACACACACACACACACACACACAGATCTGTACTAGACAATATTTGACAGGCAGCCAAAAATAGAGACCACAGTGCAGGCTGGCTGACGACAAAAAATACTGTCTGTCTTTCTCTCTCTTACACACACACACACACACACACACACACTCACACACACACCCCTCTGCAGTCTCTCTGTCACCCCGCCCGTCTCGGGCTTTGGCGGAGACCGTATGTGAGTCATCGGTGGACTTTAACTGTCTCTGTCCCTCGGTGCTGCAGCAGAGACACAACAGCAGTCAATGACAGCAGCGCTACTACAGAGAGGAACAATACTTTGAGCCTCAGTCAATGAAGAAAGTAATCAAAAAATAAATACATTCATAAAATAATGATAATGACTATTATACAAAAAAATATTGAGCCTTTATCTGCAATGAAACACCATTTATTTACCAATTTTGCAAAGAAAAACCAATTAAAATGTGAATACGTTAAAGTATCTTTATTGGAAAAGCAGGATGATCTTCGCCACTATGAACACGTTTATGAATCCTATTATAGCTCCCATTATTGCGCACAGCCGAGACAGGACAGTCTTATCATCCCTTCAGTCAATGCTCCTAAATATAGCCCCATTATGAATTTATTCATTTCATCATAAGCTGCGACAAAAGCCATTATGCGTATGAGATGTACTGGGTCAGAATACTTTCAGTTCATATTCAAAGAGAGAAGCAGTTTTGTTTGGCTGACTCAAGTGAACTGCGCGCGTGAGTGAGTGTGTGCGTGTGTGTGTGTGTGTGTGTGTGTGTGTTATGTATATGTGCGCGTGTGTTGCGTACATCTCCTCGCTCTGTGACGCACTAGTCAGGTGGTTGCTCTAATAGCATGAGGAGCTGTCCGCGGTGCTGAAAGCAGACTCACACCAAGAGACCGAGACATGCTCAGCTCACTGACGAGCCTCGACACAAACTAATTACTAAAGGTAAGGTTTGGTTGTTATTAACTGCATGAGCCACATTATACCACTGTCAGAGTGTTTTCTATCACGCCATATTTTTAAAAAAGAGAGTTTGTTCTTTTAGTTTGAGCTTGTTTTCAGTATCTGTTTGCCAACCTGATGCACCGACAGCTGCTGAGCTTGTGTTGTGTTGTGTTGCCCGCTGTTTCTTTGTTCTCATTTCGTTTCATATTATGCTGATTTTTATTATTTTTTGCGCGCGTATTATTGCCATTTTTCGGTGAAGTGTAAAAAAAAAAAATATGAATGTATAACTACGTGAAGTTCTGCAATTCAAATCCAGGCAGGAAAAACGGAGAAAAAGTAAAAGGGGAAAAAACAATGCAATTGCTTATGCACCGTCGCTTTAAGTGTGTGATATGCATCATTTATGCATATCACATGCATCATTTTTTTTTTGTTTTTTTTAATGAACATAAGTCTTATTTTTTGCGTGGATTTGCATTAAAAACATATTTAATGCAATATTCATTACATGCACAAGAGCATTCGCAGGGTTCTGCAGTTTGTTTCCATAAAACAATGTTCAGTTTGGGTTAAAGCTTGATAAACGGTGATAATTGGAGTTTTTCGGTGGTTGAAGCAGAGGTTCACATCAGTCTTACCGGGTTACCTTGACAACGGGGCCGTGACTCACTGAGAGCAGCAATTTAACGACTAATGAGATTTGCACGGGAGCTGAATGCCGCTGCTGTTACTGCTGCTGGCAAACAGGCGGCAGGAGTCCAGAGTGATCATCAAACAGCAGTCAGCGGCAATGAAACAAACACTGTGTTATATTTACACTGAAGAGTCCGTCAATTACCCTTTATTATTATTATATCAACAATTCTTATCATTTCTTCTAAATACTGATAGAAGATTGACCACCAGTTGCTTCTCAGCAATCGTTTTTTTCTTTTTTTTTCTTTGATGCAAACAAAAAAACCACAAAAACATGATCAATATCTATCTATCTATCTATCTATCTATCTATCTATCTATCTATCTATCTATCTATCTATCTATCTAATTAAATAAATGAATAAATAAATAAATAAATATACATATATATGTTAATGTAAGTCTAACGTAGGGCTGCATATCTCAATAATCATATGTAAATCACGATATAGCATGTTTTCTGGTTATTTAAAAAAAAAAAAAAAAAGGGTTGTTAAAATGTAAAGCCTAAATGTAAATATTTCCAAAATGCAGTTCTGCCATTGGCTTTAAAACATTGTGCCAAAAATATAAACAGTAGGCCTACAATAAACATTTTTAGGTCGTTTTGCTGATTTATATCGTAACTGTGTGTCACGATATCTTGATATCTGATTTGCTTATGATTAAATTCCTTTGACTATAAATTTACATACTGGACTATTGCCAAGTATTTATGTAACGTGGCATAAATTTGACCAAAACGGGGTTTATTTGAACTTAACTGGATGTTCTGATGTGCGTCTACACCAGATCAAACGTCTCTAAATGTCTAAATCAATATAAATGTCTCCATGTCTGCGATGCTCCCATCAGATCAGACATTTAAAGTGATGATAAGAGCAGAAGACATTTTAGAAATGCCAGAGCGGTAACCGTTGCGAACCTGTTAGCCTGATGTGTAAAGGTCAGCGCTGACATGCGTCTCTTTGTCTTTCCTTGGCAGGCGTCACCATGCCGTCACTCCCAGAGACCTCCACAACCTGCAAACCTTTCCTCCTCTGTTTCGCCAACCTCCTCTTAACCCTCCTCTTCTTTGGCTCCTCTGGCGTCCACGGGGCTTCTCTCAGAGAGCACAGACTGAGAGGAAGTGAGCCAGACTCCCAGAGAGGAGATGTCCTCCAGGCTCCTAATGCTGACATGCTCAAAGCTTTGGAGTACATCGAGAGCCTTCGTTCAAGAACCGGCACGGAGTCCCAGCAGCAGCAGCACGTCCCTCTCGCTGCAGGGTTCGATGCCAGCCACATGGATGATGCTGAGAAGCTGCGTGCCATGCTGAGACTGGCTTCTAACCCTGTGCAGAGCAAAGATGAGGAAGAGGAGGAGGAGGAGGAGGAGGAAGGAGAGAAGGATAAGAGTGAAGAGCTCCTCCAGGCTGTGCTCAGCACCCTCCAACAGACAGAAAAGGCCTCCAAGCCTGCTTCACTTCGCCCCAGCGTGGAAGGAGCAAACATGAACTATCCCAGGGTGCAGCAGAAGCAACGCAGCAGCATCAAGCCTCACAAGAAGCTGCCGCTTATGTTTGAAGATGAGGAAGAGGGTGAGGGGGATGAGGATGAAGAGGGGTCAGACCTGGAGCACGAGAGCCCTTTTAAACGCACCAACGAGAACGTGGAGGAGAAGTACACGCCTCAGAACCTGGCCACGCTGCAGTCTGTGTTCGACGAACTGGACAAGCTGACGAGCATGAAGCCCATGCACAAACGGCAGGATGAGGAGGAAGACATGGAGGAGGATGGCGATGAGGAAGATGGGGACATGTTTAATGTGAGGAACGTGGCGTATGATGACGTAGGCGGGGATCTCGCAGACTGGGGTCCGCTACAAGAGGAGGGAGAGGAGGAGGAAGAGGAGGAGGAGGGGGACAACAAACATGACAGAGGGCTCGATTATGTCGATGATAATGACGAAGAAGCTGACGGGGATGACGAAGAGGAAGATGATGAAAGCTACCCAGTCAAGAGGTCAAAAGATCCAGATGATGTTGCTAACTTGGTAGATTATTACCTTCTGAAAGTGCTTGAGAAAACAGAAGAAGAAGAGCAGAAACGAGAGATAGAAGAAGAGGAGAAAGAGAGGGAAGAGAGGAGAGTGGCTCAGACTCAGTACAGAGACAACATAGACCCCCGGGCCATCTACCAGCTCATCCAGATCTCCCAAAAATACCAGATCCCACCTGAAGACCTGGTGGACATGCTCAAAACGGGAGAAACCACGAATCAGGACAAGTCACGAAAGAGCAACGAATTAGCCAGAGCCGAAAACAAGCTCTCTCAGTTATCCCCAAAGAAGACACACAGCAAGGTTCCTGAAATGAAATTCTACAACAGACGCTTTCCTGACAGACAAAAGAGCCCAGAAGAGCTGAGGACAGAAGAGATACTAAACATCCTGGGGTTGGGAGGCGCTGAGGATCGAGCTCCTGTCAGGAAGCAGAAACAGTACAAAAGCTCGCTGTCACGACTTCACACTCAGCCTCCGGGGCGTTCCGGGGAATCCGCACCCACGCATCGGCGCCTTCCCAGCACATTAAAGGACTATGACGACACCGTGGACGAGGATGAACTGGCAGCGTATTTAGCAGCTCAGATGCTGGCACGGTATCCGAAGCCCGTGTACAGGAACAACAAAGCCAGCCAAAAGCGGGACGATGTTGGACAGGGAGCCACGGGCTCTTTTGAACAGGCGATACAGGCTTATTTTGATCAAATGGACTCAGATAAAAGCCCAGATGAGAAGAGACAGTCTGAGGATGATGAGAGGGGCGGTGAAACGCAAATGCAAGGCTTTGATAATGAAGCAGTGATGAAATTGCTGAGCTATCTGAACCCAGAAACTGAGGAAAGTGATACTGATGCCAAACCTGCCCAATGAATATAAAGAACGTTATAGACGGATATACATACTCTGTATATATATATATACATATATCTATTGTTTTGGTGGAGGGAGAGAGTGAAAATGAAGTATTTTGAAGAATAAATAAAAACATGCAGTCAACTTTAGTTAATCTGTCAGTTTACAAAAGTTAATATTTATTAGCAGAGAGTGTTCAGACATTAATTTGATGCTTTTTTTAAATGAGTTTGTTGCTCAACAACACTTAACAACCAGTACATGTGACTCACCAGCCTTTCAATGCACACACACAACCAGAATCAGTGTTGGATCCTCTAGATTCACTTGTGTTCTTTTGTTTTTTTTGTAATTCTTTCTTAAATGTGGTCATATGTGACATAACTGGTTAATAAAGCATTGACTTTATTTTTTCCTTACTGTGTCGTGTTTCTTCATTTACTCACCATCACACAATCAGTTTAAAGTTTTAATGTAAATGTGTCTTGCCTGACATGTATTACAATCAAGATTACAAAAACACATGTAAATATGAAAAATGTATTTTGCTAAGCAGAAAAAAAGTCTCTCATCAGTTATATATGCTGTTATAAAACCCTGAGATGAATAAATATGAGGCTTAAAAGGCACTTACAAACATAATCACAATTCTTAAAAACATCTCCAGTATTGTGGTTATTGTAGGACCACGGCATTATGCCAACTGAATCATTATTACTCACTAAATAAAAATGTTGAGGCGTAAACAACCTTTGGCTTCAAGTCTTGGCTCAGTAGGCAGGTCTGCTCATGTATTCCTCCATCGTCTGTGATAAGAGCACACATATAAAAGCACAATTCACATGAGTAATAAGAAAAAAACCTACATTCACTTTAAGAGTCTGTTAACCTTAAAGTACCTCTTGCAGTGTGTCAGCCTCCTCCATGGATACTCCCACAGCCACTTTGGATGTTTCTAGAACTTCTCCTCCCATCAGGAATTCATCCAGGATGAAGTAAGCCTTCTCAAAGTTGAAAATTATGTCCAGCTCACACACCTGGAAGACAATAACACGCATTAGACTAGAGATTCATAACAGTTAATCAGTGGATGGATTATTGAACGGGCCATTCTTTCACCTAAAAAATGTCACTCAAAGAGACACGTAGAGGCCAAGAAGAGACTCACAATGAAACATAAGATGCCTAGAGATACAAAAAGACTACAAAGTGACCAAAACAGTTATAAAGAGATGCAAAACAGCTGCAAAACAGAGGGAAAACAACTACAGACAAAATAACCACACAAAAAAACTAAATAGTTACTAAGTAACACAAAATAACGTCAAAGAGACACAAAATGACTACAAAGAGATACAAAATAACGTCAAAGAGACACAAAATGACTACAAAGAGACACAAAACAACGTCAAAGAGACACAAAATGACTACAAAGAGACACAAAATAACATCAAAGAGACACAAAATGACTACAAAGAGACACAAAATAACGTCAAAGAGACACAAAATGACTACAAAGAGATACAAAATAATGTTAAAGAGACACAAAATGACTACAATGTGACACAAAATAACATCAAAAAGACACAAAATGACTATAATGTGACACAAAATAATGTCAAAGAGACACAAAATGACTACAATGTGACACAAAATAACGTCAAAGAGACACAAAATAATGTCAAAGAGACACAAAATAACGTCAAAGAGACACAAAATGACTATAAAGAGACACAAAATAACGTCAAAGAGACACAAAATGACTACAAAGAGACACAAAATGACTACAAAGTGACACAAAATAACATCAAAGAGACACAAAATAACATCAAAAAGACTATAAAGAGACACAAAACAACGTTAAAGAGACACAAAATGACTACAAAGAGACACAAAATGACTACAAAGTGACACAAAATAACGTCAAAAAGACACAAAATGACTATAAAGAGACACAAAACAACGTCAAAGAGACACAAAATGACTATAAAGAGACACAAAACAACGTCAAAGAGACACAAAATGACTATAAAGAGACACAAAACAATGTGAAAAAGACACAAAATGACTATAAAGTGACACAAAATAAGGCCAAAGAGACACAAAATCACTACAAAGAGACACAAAATAACGTCAAAGAGACACAAAATGAGTACAAAGAGACACAAAATAACGTCAAAAAGACACAAAATGACTATAAAGAGACACAAAACAACGTCAAAGAGACACAAAATGACTACAAAGTGACACAAAACAACGTCAAAGAGACACAAAATAACGTCAAAGAGACACAAAATGACTACAAAGTGACACAAGATAACGTCAAAGACACAAAATAACGTCAAAGATATACAAAACAACAGACAAACACAACAACAGAGACAATTTTTACAAACAAGTACAAAGAAAGAGCAAATTATGGTAAAGTGACACAAAAAATTCAAAGAGGGCGACCATGAGACATAAAACAACTACAAAGAGAGACCAAATTACAACTATGAGACACAAAATGATGAAAGAGAGACACAAAACAATAACAATAAAAAGAGCTAAGTGTGTGTGTCCTGCTGCTCTGTAGGAGAGGCTGGGGGTCATTCTGCATGTCAATGCCCAGGGGCCCACTGGCTCCTAATGCTCCCATGCCTTGATCAATGGTATGGAAGGTAATTTCACCCATGAGGGAAGATGACAAACAACCTTTCTGCTGTACTACTATGGATGACCGGTCCCTAATTGAATGTTATAAAGAAATGGCAAGTTGATGGAAGAAAGAAATGAAAGAAACGATTTAAAAACAGACAAGATGTTTAAGATAACTATTAATTCTACTCTAATTCTAAACCTACTACCTACATACTTCTCCCCTTCACGTCTTCTCCATTCACAGCTTCAGTTTCATTGTTTAAGTCTGTGTAAATAAGATGGCGTGGCCCTCGCCCTGTTTTGTAAATCAAAACAGGCAGGAAGGTTGTGTTTCTGGAGCAGATGCACCTTCTGGACACCAGGGGGAGTCAGACTGGTGAAGAGCACAGTGGCATACTATATCTGTGAGCAGATCCAAGAGGAAATAAAGGGATTTTTGCTGAACTCTAGTCAGTGTAGTGTTGCACAAGAGTCAGTGTATTTCAGATTCTATAACCTTAGAACTGTACAACTGTAGACATTAAGTCAGGGGTGTCAAACTCAAATACACAGTGGGCCAAAATTTAAAACTTGGACAAAGTCGCGGGCCAACATTGATATTTATCGAAAAAATTGACCTAAACAAGTTCCAACGAAATGGAACAAGCAAAGCTTGATATAACTTAATATTGCAAACATGCAAAATCGAATATCAAATAAAACAAACAAACACATCAATGGCATTCATTTCTTAAATAAAATTTAAATAAAAATCGTATGTCCCTATATTTTATATGCGGCCTTCTTTAAATTTAAATTTAAATTTAACTGTAATCTTTTTCCACAGGCTAAAAATAAATGTAAGAATAAAATAGCAATAATAAACAAATGACTTATAATAATATCATTCAATGAATGTGCAACCATTCAAGCCTTGGACTAGCAAGAAAAAGTGCATAAAGACAACTTTAATTGTTGCTCAGTTTGCTAGACACTGATCTACTGTGTTCAAGCCAAAACACCAGCAGAGCATTCTGGGATTTGTAGTATTATTTGCGCTGTATAATACAGGCGGGCCAGCTCTGGTTGTCATCTGGTATTTCCTCGCGGGCCAAATATAATTATACTGTGGGCCAAATTTGGCCCACGGGCCAGAGTTTGACACCTCTGCATTAAGTACTGATAAAACAGGAACTTCATTGTTTTCTGTTCCTTTTCCTTTGTATTGACACAGCTGATCCAATAAGGGATACACCGACTGTGAAATTCCAATACGGGCCAATACAATCTTTAGTACAACAATATAGCTGTTTATTTTGTATTTTATTACCCCCTTTGTGTCAGGGAGACAAAGAATCTGTTGTAAAGGACTCTTATGTTAGAGTCCGACCACCACAATCTTTAGCCAAATGCAAAAACGTATGTAAAACATCAGCTAATGCACTCAGTAAACGTCATCTTCTTTGTCATCTACAACAGCATACATTGACAAACGTGACACAGTCTTTGGGTTTATCCCTTTCCTGTTTCAACATCACAATGTCCTCATACACAAAGAACGGGAGCACAGACTTGATTTTTGGAATTGCTGTTTCACAATATACAGTATGTTTGTCATTTTAGTATCAAACTGTGAAGTGATGAAGCTTTTTGGGTCAGTTGTAAGGCACCTTTGTGAGTAAAATACATAAATTATGGGTAACACTTTACAATAACCATCATTTATAAATGGTAAACAGATAGTTTATTAATGTTTAATCATCATTTATAAGCCTTATATAGGCCATTAAGAATGGTAAATAGAAAATGTATTAATGTTGAACTATAATTTATAAAATAGATGGCCAAATAGATGGTATATTAATGTAAGTTGATAGTTACTTTACCATAAACAAACAATTACATTATAATTATTAGTTTATTAATAGTTTTGCACTCATTTGAACATTTTTAACACCATATTAAGTATGTTGATGATTACAAAATTATTCTTATACCTTTAAGAAATTATTTGAAAACATTTAAAGATTAAAATATGTATAGAATTTTGTAATTGGTTAATAATTGGTTTATAAACCATCTATAAACATCACTTAGATGGTTATTGTAGAGTGTTACCAAATTATGTTTATTCCAGTCTCTGAAATCATATTAATTTTGATGAAATGATCCTTCATGAAGCAGATCTTATCTGGAATTCATTACATTTATGAAAGTATGAGACAGGGTAAAATACAAGACAAAAGTAGGTCATCTTTATTAAATTAATTGGTTGAAAACTTACTAAGATTAGATAAGATTCTTCCTGAGGACTATGAGCATGTGCATGTACAGAACTCTCAACACCCACACAGGATAAATTAATTTGCAATAAGGTGCACTAAAATGGACATGTGCAATACAATTGATATGTGCAAAACATTCAATCTACCTCATCTATAAATGATAGCATTTTCAGTAGCCATTTATTTATTTTTATACTTATTTGTTACATCACATGTCCTTGTTCTTGTTTTTGTCCTTGTTTAGCTCGGTATTTTTTAAATGTTTTTACTCATGTTGTTTTGTGTTATGATTGTCATGAGCTAACTACTAGCAAACATTAATATCAACAACAACATAATAACAATACAATCAGACCGAGTTGTACTAGCTCTTGATGTTTGACGTTTGTTCACAGATACGTACCAGCTGACCCACCAAAAGTTTGCTCGGGCCAAGTCGTTGCCCTAGTGACAAAGATTCCATCGAAAGGTTCTATTAGTTGTCAGTTAATTGCCTCAGCCTTTCTGGTAGCATGCACAAAGTTGGCTCCATTAATAGTGAAGGACAAGCGTTACTTACCTTGTTGTCTGCTGGAATGCTTGCGATGTGCGTTGCAAAAATATGTTGTGCATAATGTACAATGGTGTAGATATGGTCATATATTGTCAAAATGAACCAAATAAAGTATTGTTGGCAAAAGTAATAACCTACTGATATTCTCAAGGGCTTTAAATGATTCCTTGACCCAGAAACTGTATATTTTGACACCAAGATTGACCTTTTAAGTGGCTTGGAAGATATACTGGTTCTCATAGATTTTATATATGTATATTTATTCATTTTGCAGAATACATGCACTTTATATGACCTATATCAATACATGTCTGACCGCTTAGGAACCTTAAAATTACATAAAAACATGGTGAAAATGAACATATATATATATATATATATATATATATATATATATTTGATCAAATAATCATCTAGTAATATTCTCAATAGCTTTAAATGATTCCTTGGCCCAGAAAATGTATTTTTTGACACCAAGATTGACATTTTAAGTGGCTTGGAAGATATACTGGTTCTCATAGATTTTATATGGGTGCCACCTCCGATCCACAATCTTGATGAAGTGGATCCTACCAAAAATTGAAACCTATAATGGTCATAGAGAGCATGTGGAAAAAATTTGGTGCTTTTGATCTCAAATCTGGTCCTAAGCCGCCTGACTATCATAACTATGCACCTTATTCAGTGGCACTTTCAATTTCGCTGTATAGTGAACTATATAATGACATTTGATTTGATATCTCCTTCACTTCTGCATGGCCTTGATGTTCAGCTCTACTCACGCTGCCAAAGTATTTATCCAACAACTCGACGTATCTGTGCAACACTTCAAGGGTCAGCAGCTCATTATCCTGGTTCTCCAGGCCAGCACAGAAGTACAGGCTGGCATACCTGCATTTGAAAAGGAAGAAGGTCAAATGTTACAGCAGTGACTCAATGTTGTAAAGAAACATGAGGAAATATTACAAGGACATCTGACAGCAGGAGAACATGTACCATATGTATGCCTGTATAGAAGTCCTTGCATTAAATGGATTTCAAAGAGAAGAAAAGAGAAGCAAATAAATGTTTGTTATATAATGATACATTTCCCTGTATGTATTCTGGGGGTGGTCAAAATAACAGAAACACTTTGCAAACAAATGAAAAAACAAGGTTAATTTAAAAGTTGCAATAACCAATGCTATTGCAAAGCATGACTGTCCTGTGTATTGCACTAACTTTATGAAGACCTTGTACTTAAGGTCCAAGGAACTATTGTTTTTGTTGAGGTTATTATTATTCAATGTGCGCAATTACATTTTTGAGGGTGCTTAATATACTGGAAAGCTCACAAAAATCATCTAACTCCTCCAAAATGTCTGCTCCACTGGCTCTTTAGCGCCCTAAACACACACCACAGTTTGAATAAAGTTCATTGGGATCATTACTTTCATCTTAAAGCTCCTATTATATATAAATATATATATATATATATATATATATATATATATATATACATATATATATATATATACACACACACTACCGGTCAAAAGTTTTAGAACACTCCAATTTTTCCAGTTTTTTATTGAAATTCAAGCAGTTCAAGTCAAATGAACAGCTTGAAAGGGTACAAAGGTAAGTGGTGAACTGCCAGAGGTAAATAAAAAAAGGTAAGCTTAACCAAAACTGAAAGATAATGTACATTTCAGAATTATACAAGTAGGCCTTTTTCAGGGAACAAGAAATGGGTTAACAACTTAACTCTATGGAGTCTTGGGCTATTTTGTCCATTTTTTAATTCTTTTCATGTCTTTGTAAGTCATTTTGTGTCTTTTTTTGGTCACTTTGTGTCTTTTTTTAGTCATTTTGTGTCTTTTGGTGTCTTTTTTGTCATTTTGTGTCTTTTTTTAGTCCTTTAGTCCAACATAAAATGTGATTTTGAATCTTTTTTTTACTTTCAAAACACTATCATGCTCAATAAAGAATTTTAAATGTTGCAAATGTGCATTAACTTACAGTACAGTACAGTACACTGAGACATTAAACTGCATAATTTTCAATTAAATTCTGGAAAAGTTGGTGTGTTCTAAAACTTTTGACCAGTATATATATATATATATATATATATATATATATATATATAAACTTTATTATGGGCTCCCAATAGCAAGACATACAACATAAAAAGGTAAAAACAAAAAAAACAACAGATACATAAACACATACAAACATACTCTTATTCATGAGAGTTTTAAAAGGCACCCATACCAATGTTTCCACAGATATGATGATATGATATGATGATTGATATCTGACCGAGCTGCACCTGGGGCTTGTGAGCATCATTATAATACAGTTTTGTGACTCATCAAGTCGAGACATCAATTTAAACATCAGGTTCCTCAAGAGAGCCTGTAAAGTGCTTAGCCTTGAGTCACAAAAGAGCTTACTATCAGACTACTATCTGCAGTTTCCAATGCCTGAAAGAAAAGCAGCCATTCATTTTCTTTAAACTAATGCATTTGAGGACTTTACAAAGAATTTAAAATCAAGAAACTTCAATCATCTTCAGACTTGTGATTTTTTCGTTCTGATGCTGCCATTAGGATTGGGTGTTGCAAACTAATGAAACTTTACATGCACATCAAAACCTTTAAACAATCAGAGAATATACAACCACTGAGTTGATGTGTGTTTAGTATTAAGTATATATTAAGTATAATTTTTAGTAGGCCTTAGTTCAGGAAATTTGTTACCCACATTGCTCTCATCATTTTGGACACATCTCACATTACCTTTTATTTTCTTAACCCAAAAGGAAGTTTTGAATTTTTTTTTTTTCAGCTTCTCTTTATTGTTTTTTTCCCCTTTCGTTCACATACAAAAATATAGAAGATACATGTTAATTTATGCTTCAAATCAACACGAAAGAACAGGATGATAGTAGAAAAATAAAAGCAATTTAAAAAAAAAGAACAACAAACAAACAAAAACCCAGGTGGAGTCAAATCAAACTCCAAAACAATAATAATAAGGTTTACAAATAAAAGAAAGAGATTTAAATAGTAATAATAAACTGGGAGGGTGTCAAGTGTTCTAAAATTTACAGTTGTTAATTTTTTCATGGGATTTTATTTGGTATAATAGTCCATAAATGGCTGCCATATTGTGTAAAAGGTATTTATCTTAACTCTCAGGGTGAATTTTATTTTTTCTAACTGCAAATGTTTCATTAAGTTTTGAATTTTTTATGTGATTTTCATGTATTTTATGCAAACTCCGATAAGGTTTGGTTTTAAATGTTGTTGGTATAACCCTCTGACTAATGTGATGCTAAAAACATCTACACAACGATAATGAGTCATCACCATAGCACCACCTTTTACATGATATACAACGACTTACACTACTGGTCAAAAGTTTTAGAACACACCAACTTTTCCAGAATTTAATTGAAAATGATGCAGTTTAATGTCTCAGTGTACTCTAAAATTAATGCACATTAGCAACATTTAAAATTCTTTATTGAGCATGATAGTGTTTTGAAAGTTAAAAAAAAGATTCAAAATAACATTTTGCCCAAGACTCCATAGAGTTAAGTTGTTAATCCATTTCTTGTTCCCTGAAAAAAGGCCTACTTGTATAATTCATAAATGTACATTATTTTTCAGTTTTGGTTAAGCTTACCTTTTTTTATTTACCTCTGGCAGTTCACCACTTACCTTTGTACCCTTTCAAGCTGTTCATTTTACTTGAACTGCTTGAATTTCAATAAAAAACTGGTAAAATTGGGGTGTTCTAAAACTTTTGACCGGTAGTGTATATAATCAGTGTGTGTTCTTGTGTGTCACACAGTGGGAACAGATGGTGGTAAATCTGTGCAATACATAATTTCCAGTGCAACGTATTTCTCGCAGGAAATTTGAGCATAATTGCACATGCAGTGTCCAGTGTTCACGGTAAAGCACCAGAACCCTGTCGGGTTGTGAGAGCATGTGTATCACTGCTTGCAGCATTCATTTTTTTTTATTTGTCATTGTGCTAGAAAACGTTATATTGTGAGATGTTTCTGTTATTTCGTCCACTCCCACGAACTCTACTTTTATTATCAGGCTGTTACTTTGAGTGGAGGAAAAGAATGAGAAGTGTGCAGCACCATCACTATCATGGCCTCAGGTCACACTCTGTGTGTTTAACTAGACCTTTACTCCTTCCAGGGATTGTTAACCCATTGTTGAGAAGGGGTGTGTCTGTTTTCTGTGTGTTTTTGAAGCAAACGCAAAGAGGACACACAAGTTAATCATTAAGCAGCCAACAGTGATTTGTCCTCAACACCCAAATCTTTACCTGCCAAGAAAGGACTCTTTGCTCATGGCAAAACAGTGAAAATTTGAATTATAACGTGAATAAAAAGCAGCTGTGTGGTGCTGTCACCTCTTGTAGACGATCTTGAGGTCCCTCCAGTGAAGGAAATTGCAGGAACGTGGTTGACGGGCCAACACTAACATCATCATGTCCCGGATCACCTTCTTCTTCTCCCGGTCAGTTACTGGTGTGAACCATTTCTGCAGTCGCAACTTGCCCTGACGGCTGAACAGCAACAGGAAGCGCATCTAGAGAGGGCAGAAAGTGAGAGAAAGAGCATAAAACACTGACTTGGGAAAGTTCTGCCATTTTTGTCTTGCTGTGTTCCAGATAAAACAACCAATCAGGAGGAACATCTTGTGTTATTAAAGTTTGATAACACCACATAAATGTGGTTAATATGTAGCTTGTCTACAGTGCAAACCAAGTACAGACATGAAATGTGGGCTCTGTAGTAGCCCTAATTTTTAGCAAGCCTTAGTTCAGGAAATGTGTTACCCACATTGCTCTCATCATTTTGGACACATCTCACATTACCTTTTATTTTCTTAACCCAAAAGGAAGTTTTGAATTTTTTATTTTTTTTCCAGCTTCTCTTTATTGTTTTTTCCCCCTTTCGTTCACATACAAAAATAAAGAAGATACGTGTTAATTTATGCTTCAAATGAACACGAAAGAACAGAATGATAGCAGAAAAATAAAAGCGATAAAAAAATTTTTTTAAAAACAACAAACAAACAAAAACCCAGGTGGAGTCAAATCAAATTCCAAAACAATAATAATAAGGTTTACAAATAAAAGAAAGAGATTTAAATAGTAATAATACAACTTGGAGGGTGTCAAGTGTTCTAAAATTATAAAATCTTGTGTTAATAAAGTTGGATAACACCACATAAATGTGGTTAATATGTAGCTTGTCTACAGTGCAAACCAAGTACAGACATGAAATGAAGCAATCACTGAGATTTGCATGTGCAAAACCAACACACACACACACACACACACACACACAGACAGTAATAATAGTCCTAGAGCTGCTTGCAATCACAGTGAAACCACACAGCAATTAGATTTCACAACTAGAAATGTGAATGAACATCATCAGGGAAGCATAGCACATGTATATCACCTTTGAGTGCAATAACCATAAATTCAATGTGAGTGTTGTGTAAGGGCAATTAATGAGAGCTCTTTGCCCCAAGGTGCAGCAGCAGCAGCAAGCAGCACTGTTTCTTCCTGCAACAAGACTCAGCAGGACATGTGGAGCACAACTATAACACTATAAGTGTATGCTGAATCATTTGCATCCAAATACTTACAAGCTATTTGAATATTTTGTGTGAAATTCCAAATTCATCAAAATGATATTGTTTAAATCATGAGAAGAAAATTTGAACTACTGAAAACAAACCACAGCTGGAGATTTGCATCCATTTGCCTGCCTGACATCCACATGGTTGTTGAATTGCAAAAATCCTTTTCTAGGATTTCCACTCATTTTATAATGAAATGTGATAAATCTGACAAATGATGTTTATTTTCCATGCATTATACATGCAAATATCCTGAATGGAATAACAAAAGTATCAATGGCATGACCTCTGCTCAAGGAAGTAGCCAACTTCATGTGTGGGAATAAATAAGTATAATAATAATCATGATTATTTTCTTGACAAAGGATTTAGATGATAGTAATTAACTAGTTCAGTGCACGTTTTATTGCCGACATGGAGCTCGGATACTCACCATTTTGTCACAGCAGTGTGAGAGAAGTCAGCCAAATTTAAATCCTTCAGGCTTATAATAATAAATCCTTGAGTCCTGTCCTACTGTATGATCTTGTGCGGTTGGAGCATGGTTTTGAGATGCTGCGACATTGTTGATCTTCCCAGAAATCAGTGCGCTCACACCTTCTCCAGTCAGAGCCGCGCCCCGCTGCGCTCCTGCGGCTGATTGGCTGAAAGGAGCCGCCCGGCAAACACAGACAGACAGGTGAGGTGAGAGGAGACATCATGCGGCTTTAACCCTCCTGTCGTCCTTCCGGGTCAAATTGAATCAATCAATCAATCAATCTGTTTTGATTATTCCTTCTTTCCTCCCTCCTCCTGCCTTCCTCTCTTCTTTCCTCATTCCTTCTTTCCTTCCCTCGCCCCTCCTTTCTTTCTTTCCTTCCTTTCCTCCCTCCTTCCCTTCTTTTCTTTCCTCCTTCCGCTATCTCCTTTCCTTTCTCTCTTCTTTCCTTCCTCCTGATTTCCTCTCCTTTCCTCCTTCCTTCCTTCCTTCTTTCATCCCTCCTGGCTCCATCCCTTCCTCTATCCTCCTTCCTTCTTCCCTTCCCTCGCCCCCCCTTTCCTTCCCTCCTTTCTTTCCTTCCTCCTTCCTTTCTGCCCTCTTTCCTTCCTTCCTCCCTCCTTTCTGCCCTCTTTCCTTCCTGCCTCCCTCCTTTTCTCCCTCCTTCCTCCTTTATTTTTTCCTTCCTTTCTTCTCCTCCTCCCCTTTCTTTCCTCCATCCTCCTTCCTTCCTCTCTCCTTTCCATTCTTTCTCCTTTTCCTCCTGTCTTCTTTTCTTCCTCCATCCTTCTTTCTTTCCTTCCTTCTTTCCTCCATCCTTTTTTACTTCCCTTTGCGTCCTTCCCTCTTCTTCCTTCCTTGACCCGAGGACAACAGGAGGGTTAACAATGAACAATACTGTCCATAGGGCAGAACTATACATCTTTAGCTAATTAAGAGTCTTTTATTAATGGACTGAGCGTACATGACACATGTTTTATTTACAGTAATAACTTTATTGATATGTAGACAAGCTGAGAAAGCCAGTTGAAAGTGCATCATAGGAGCTTTCAGTGACTAATTCTGTGTGTTTGATTAATTCAAAATTCTCTTGATTTAGAATTACATACTCATAAAGATTATATTTAATGTGGTCAAAATAAGTAGAAAACATTTTTATATTAAAGTTACTTAAACAACTGCCTCAAAATCAAGGACGCATTTATATTTAATACATTTTATCAAATATATTAAGTAAAATTAAATGACTACAGAATCATTTATTACAGTGCAATGTCAGCTGGGATCGGCTCCAGCCCCCTGCGACCCGAGTGCGGATAAGCGGTTAAGGAGAATGAATGAATGAATGAATGAATGCATGTTAATTAACAGTCTAATGCAGCCTTCCTTCCCACCGCTGGGGGCCGGTGGAGCTGTCACCCTGTGGTGTGAGTGGAGCTCCACGTGGTTTTGGTCCAGGGTAAAAGCGGAGGAGAGGCTCAGCACAGCGAGAGGCTTCCAGAGCAACACCATGTCTCTGTACCGCAACTCCGCCTGGTTCCTGAAGGGAGTGACCGAGTTCACCAGGTAAGATCCTTCATCTATCTGCCCACACATCACTGGAGGGTTTCAGTCTGCTGTGTCTATCCTCCCTACTGTTTGTGTATGTGGAGGAACAATCTTATTATTATTATTTCAGATACCGTTGCTAAAAACTATGTAGTAATGCGCCATACACACTGTAAAAAAAAAAAAAAAAGATAAACAATAGGTACTCAATAAAATTGAGGCAACAGATTGCACGCAATATTATTTATTAAATCTAACTACGTTACAAGTTGAGGAAGTGCCTGTCAATTAAAAACAGACTAATTCTATTGTTGGATTCATTCAAAAATGCACTTGATTTAGAATTACATACACATAAAGATTATATTTAATGTGAAGTCAAAATAAGTAGATTCTATCTCAAAAATAAATAAAAATAATTTATTACTCACTTACATTACTCACAAAAACAAGGAAAAAAGTACAAAAATTAGGTGTATTTTGCTTAAAAATGGAAAAATGATCTGCCAATGGAGCAAGAAAATTTGGCTTGTCAAGACTTTCCAAAACAAGTAAAATTATGTAATCTTAATGAACCCAAAAGTACCTTAGAATTAATGTATTCTAACTAATAACAAGTGCATTTTCTTGATTCTAATGAAATACACGTGACCTATTTTCTCAATATGTTGAAAAATATTCTTGAATTAATAATAAGTAAATGCTAGAGCTATCATCCTGACATAATGATATGCATAGGCATTATATTTCTTCTAAAAACCTAGTGAACTTTTCTTGATTTAGCTACAAATATTTCAATCTGGCCTCCTGTTTTACGTATGTGAAGAGGTAAAATGATGTCAAAGTTATGATTTCTTAGTTATGCTTGAAATAAGAAATTATGACTTTGAAATAGCAGTTTTATACTTGTAAGTGTTGATGAAACAGCTTTGTAACTTTTGATATTCTAGTTTCCAGCATGTATTTACTCAGTATAGGTCATAAAATCTCAGTAACAAGCTGTAATATCTAATTATGATAGGGGTGAACATCACAGGGTGTTGGGTGTTATTTTTTAAAGCTTTACAGGCATCATTTTATGCAAAATAAAACTATGTATCAGTAATGTTGTCTTTATAAAAAAGATCTTAAGTAATGGGATGCTTTTGGGCCAAAATAGAAAATAATATAATCAGGGAACATCACCTAAACTGCCTCTGTTGGGCTGCTTAATCATGGCAAAAATCATAAAAATATATATTTTTGGACAATACAGAGATAAGGATTATTTATTAAGACTACTCATTGATTTTAGCTACGTCACACAGTATAATAATGCAACAGTATAATTCAACTGAAAAATGAAAAATAACAACAAAAATGTGAAAAATAAATAAAATTAAGAAGATTAATAAATAATTAAAGAATGTATAATCATGAAAACAATAAGTAAAAATGTATTATATCAAAATTAATAAGATCAAATATTGTTATCGTATAAAACTCCTAAAATATATTCAACAGTTTGGTAAAAATATATTATACAAAATACATATTCTGTTTGGTATGTCTGTAAACGAAGGGCTGCACTGGATTTGTAACACAAGACAAAATGAGAGCAAAATAGAATAATTCAATTTTAAGCTGATACAAATCTTACTGTTGAAAATTTTCAACAGAAATGATTAATCTCTTAAATCTTTAAAAAATGAATTGACTAACTACTTGATCATCACTTCAGTCATTTTCAAGCAAAACATTTTAACTTGTTAAATGTGAGATTGGCTGCTTTTCTTTCTGTTATATCAGTGTAAATTCAACATCTTTGGGTTTTGGATTGTTGATCAAACATATCAAGACATTTGACGATGTCAGCTCAGCTCAAGGAAACGGTGATGGCCATTTTTCATTACTTTTTTGACATTTAGTGGACAAAAATAATAAATTAAGCAATCGAGAAAGCTTTCGTCAGATTAGTAAACAAAAAAATAATCATCAGTTGCAGCTTTAATATAAAAATCAACCTCATGTGTATAGGTTTTATAAGGTCAGATTAGGTCAAATGATAAGATGTACACTCACCAGCCACTTTATTAACTCAAATATCTAACCAGCCAATCACATGGCAGCAACTCAACGCATTCAGACATGTAGACATGGTGAAGACGAGCTGCTGAAGTTCAAAGCAAGCATCAGAATGAGAAAGAAAGGTGACTTAAGGGACTTGAACGTGGCATGGTTGTTGGTGTGAGTATTTAACAACCATCTCTAGGGTTTACAGAGAATGGTCCCAAAAAGAGAAAATCTCCAGAGAGCCTTGATAGAGCTGGGCGATATGGCCCTAAAAGAATATCACGATATTTCAGGCTATTTTTGCGATAACGATATTCTTAACGATATTACGAAATACTTAAAAAGATATAGAAAATATGATTTTTTTTTTGTCTGCATAATTAAATAAAAATCTAAAATGTAGTGTGAAGTGCAAATCTCAACAGTTGCCAAATACAAAAAAAAATTACTCTTGACTCTTGAGTATGAGCAAATAATAAAAATATCCATTTAGGGGTTTCAGGGGCATATTTTAATGACATGCTGTAAAGGAGAATAAAGGTTCTTGTATGTTTTATTTAAGGCATCTTATTTTGACAGTATTCTTGTAAGTTCTGTGGTGGATTCTGTCAACACACTGTGCTCTTATTTTGAAAGCTGCATGTGTTTAGCGACAGAGAGTAAATCGCTTTTTGTGATTAAAACAACTTTAATTGTTAGCTAATATTAACCTTATGCCACTACATCAAGAAGTAGGAATGTTGCCAATATCATGATATGCATTTTTTTTTTAACCATAAAAAAAATATACCGATATTATCGTGAGCGATACGATATGTCACACCCCTAAGCCTTGATGCTTGTTGATGCCAGAGGTCAGAGGAGAATGGAGACTGGTTCAACAGGAACTCTAATAGCCACTGGTTACAACCAAGGTCTGCACAAGACCATCTCTGAACTACAACACGTCCAACCTTGAAGCAGATGAACACCGCCACTTTATTAGGTACACCTTGTGAGGTAATAGTGACAAAGAAAAAAGTGGTAAAAAGTTGCCGGTGAGTGTATAACTTCATGGGTCTGACTGGAGGTTTTTAAGCCACTGACTCAGCAGGAGTCATGTAAAACTAAATCTAAAAGCTCCATCGCTCCTATCTGACCTCTTGCAGCCCGAAGGCGCCTTTCCTCATCAGTAAACAACAAGCCAAGTTGTCTGAAGAGGTGCTTTTGTGATTGTTTCCCTTCTCCCCTTTGTTCTGTGTTATCTTTTCTCACAGAGAGCTACCCGGCAACCCGCTCTGACCCTACACTAATGTCTCTCTGCATGACACCATCGAACAGAGCGGGCATTTAGCCTCAGTGTTACCCCTCCTGGCCCCTTTATCCCCCGCCTTCAGCCGCCCTCAACAATGGCATCCAGGACAATGGGGGCAATTGAAGTCCTTGGTGCCACACACACTCACACACACACACCGATTCTGTTGTCGCCGTCACTAGTCTCAGCCCAAACCCAGGGGGTGATGCCAGGCACACTCTCGTCTTCATTGTATCTGTACAGTAAAGCAGTGAAGAGACGTACAGTAACCAGGCCGACCTCAAACACTGACCCTCTTTGAACCAAACACACACACACACACACGTCTCATCCCACCATCAACCAGCCGAGCCCTGATGCAAAATAAAACTATATATCAGTAATGTTGTCTTTATAAATATATCTTAAGTAATGGGATGCTTTTGGGCCAAAATAGAAAATAATATAATCAGGGAACATCACCTAAACCGCCTCTGTTGGGCTGCTTTATCATGGCAAAAATCATAAAAATATATATTTTTGGACAATACAGAGATAAGGATTATTTATAAAGACTACTCATTGATTTTAGCTACGTCACACAGTATAATAACGCAACAGTATAATTCAACTGAAAAATGAAAAATAACAACAAAAATGTGAAAAATAAATAAAATTAAGAAGATTAATAAATAATTAAAGAATGTATAATCATGAAAACAATAAGTCAAAATGTATTATATCATATCTCTTTGAACCAAACACACACACACACGTCTCATCCCACCATCAACTAGCCGAGCCCTGATGCACAGATCTACCACAGATGGGTGGATGCATTAAAGATTTTGCTGACATGAATATAATGCATGTTCATGTCCTGCAGGAGTGGCTTCCTGTCAGCCTCCAAGAGGTTTGTGGAGAAGGACTTGGAGCTGACCATGGCTGGACGCACCTTCATGATCACAGGAGCCAACAGTGGCATCGGGAAAGCTACTGCCATGGCCGTCGCTAAGAAAGGTGCCAGTTCTACCTCTTCAGCAAAGAATAAATGATCTAAAATCCCCACTTTGTATAGAGAGAGAGCAAAAACTGCTCATTGTTGACCAATTATTCCTAAACATTTAATCCAAATGGCTATAATTTAATGGTTTGATTCTGCAAACTGTCTTTTTAATTTAGAACACAATACATATGTTATAATACTAATGGAGGAGTAGTTCTTACAATATTAGCAGCAGTATTAATTTTGGGCAGTATTTCACATTTTTATATTGGCAGTATTTGGCAGTATTCAACATTTTTTACTTTTTTTCTTCAAAAAACAAGAACAATATAGGTAACACTTTACAATAACTAACTAAGTGATGTTTATAGACGGTTTTAGACCAATTATTAACCATTTACAAAGTGCTATACATATTTAACCTTTAAATGTTTTAAACTAATGGTGAATTTGAATCATTTCAAAATCATTAACAAACGTAATATGATATTAAAATGTTAAAATGAATGCAACTAAAACTATTGATAAACTATTAATGATAATTTAATTGTTTGTTAATTTAAAGTAACTATAAACTTACATTAATATACCATCTATTTGCCTTTTATAAATGATTTAGTTAGTTAAACATTAATGAATTATGTATTTACCATTCTAATTGGCCTATATACTGTTAAGAAATGATGATTAATCTGTTTACCATTTATAAATGAGGGTTAGTGTTACCACAATATAATATCCATTCCACTTAACCAGAGTAATCAGTTGTGATATACAGGGTTGAGAGAGAGATAATAGAGTCAGAAGTGTTGTTTGTACCCTCAGGTGTGCTTATGAACTTCTTTTTAAAATGCATGAATGTAAAATTATGGTTTATTTTATCGGTAATGGCCATGAGATGCAGATCAGCATCTGTGCTGCCGGTAAAAAGACCTTGAGCACCCAATCAAAACACGGTGAATAATAACAGTGTTAAATAAAGTGAATTAGTATTTGAATGCCCCATACTTTAAAATCTTGAACAGCATTTTGCTTACAATGGAGCATGGCAAAGAGGCCTGCTAAGCCTCAATCTTACCTTGTATGACAAATCAAAATGACAATGCATGCTAATCAGGCAAAAAGGCCAGAATAAACAAACAAACTTTGAAAAAGATGAGGCACATACTGCAAAAAGTCAGCTCTTAAAAACAAGGAAAAAAGTACAAAAATTAGGTGTATTTTGCTTAAAAATAGCAAAATGATCTGCCAATGGAACAAGAAAATTTGGCTTGTAAAGATTTTCCAAAAAAAGTAAAAAAATATCTAATCTCAATGAACCCAAAAGTACCTTAGAATTAATGTATTCTAACTAATAACAAGTGCATTTTTCTTGATTCTAATGAAATACGCGTGACCTATTTTCTCAATATGTTGAAAAATATTCTTGAGTTAATAATCAGTAAATGCTAGAGCCATCATCTTGACATAATGATATGCATAGGAATTATATTTCTTGAAACCAGCAAAGTCATATTAAAAACTAGTGTACTTTTCTTGATACAGCTGCAAAAAACTTTATCTGTATGTAGAATATTTTTCTTAAAATTCTTAAAATAAGTCAAAAGCCATGGAATCTTTTTGAAACAGTCTAAAAATAAAAACTGCTTACAAAGAAGAACTATCTTATCAGACAAAAAATAAGCATATATCCCCTTGATCTAAGATATTTCATCTTACTTAGATTTCAGTGTTTGCAGTGTAAGCTTATCATATGAGCTGTATAATTTAAGAAACTAAATGTTGAAGAACATGTAGAGCTTGAATACTTAAAATAAAACATAATAACTAAAATATTAAATTCTGCTCTTTGCCTCATGATGCTATTTTAATTGTATTGAATATCTAATTATGATAGGGGTGAACATCACAGGACACTTAGAGTTAAGTGTTATTTTTTAAGCTTTACAGGCATCATTTTATGCAAAATAAATATTTAATCTTACTTAGATTTCAGTTTTTACAGTGCAATAAGTGAATGCTTTTCAAATTTCAGAATGTCATAGTTGTAATTCATAACACATTTTTGCTAAATTTAGATAAATAAAAGTTTGTACAAAGTTAGCTGCATCACGCAAAGTTAACAGTAGATCCTCCTTCCTCCATTTGATGTTATATTATAATAAAATATACATAACAGACAGTATAAACAGCATTTTAGCAGCTTGGATGTCATTTTGTATATAAAGTGGTCACCTCCAAGGTCAGTATTAGGCCCACTCTAATTTACTACCCTTTCAGATCCTTCAGGCTGAAAATGTCCACTTCCAAAAAAAATGCTATAAAAACTTTACAGTTTAATATTTTTTTCTACTTTTTTCCACATAAACCTCTTAAACAACTTCTGCCCTACTCAAAACTACCAAACATTCAAAGATTTTGAGGATTTTAGGACACTTACAGTTAAGTGTTATTTTTTAAAGCTTTACAGGCATCATTTTATGCAAAATAAATATTTCATCTTACTTAGATTTCAGTTTTTACAGTGCAATAAGTTAATGCTTTTCAAATTTCAGAATGTCATAGTTGTAATTCATAACACATTTTTGCTAAATTTAGATAAATAAAAGTTTGTACAAAGTTAGCTGCATCACGCAAAGTTAACAGTAGATCAAGCGACATTTTCAGATGTTTTCCTCAACTAGAAAAACAAAAGTTTATTCCATGTTTGTCACAGGTGGAACGGTCCACATGGTGTGCAGGAACAAGGACAAGGCAGAGGAGGCGAGGGCTGACATTGTCAAGGAGTCAGGAAATAAAGTAGAGTGTGACTCACTTCTCAACAGACATTTTATTAAAAACACTGGTTTTCCCATTTTTTTGTAAATGACAAATGGTGTCTTTACAGGAGGTGTTTGTCCACATCCTGGACCTGTCTGAGACCAAGAAGGTCTGGGAGTTTGCTGAGGCCTTTAAGAGGAAGTATAAGACCCTTAACGTCCTGGTGAGTAACCAAATACATATTTGCTTTGTAGGGCAACATTTTGTTATAAGTGTATTTAAAAGTGTTTAACATCTCTATTCAAAGATTTGTGTATTTTAGACTTAATATTATAAAGAAATGTTATATTTTAGTCTTAATATTATAAAGAAATGTTATATTTTAGTCTTAATATTATAAAGAAATGTTATATTTTAGTCTAATGTTATTAATAAATGTTATATTTTAGTCTTAATGTTATAAAGAAATGTTATATTTTAGTCTTAATATTATAAAGAAATGTTATATTTTAGTCTTCATGTTATAAAGAAATGTTATATTTTAGTCTTAATATTATAAAGAAATGTTATATTTTAGTCTTAATGTTATAAAGAAATGTTATATTTTGGTCTTAATATTTTAAAGAAATGTTATATTTTAGTCTTAATGTTATAAATAAATGTTATATTTTAGTCTTAATATTATAAAGAAATGTTATATTTTAGTCTTAATGTTATAAAGAAATGTTATATTTTAGTCTTAATATTATAAAGAAATGTTATATTTTAGTCTTAATGTTATAAAGAAATGTTATATTTTAGTCTTAATATTATAAAGAAATGTTATATTTTAGACTTAATATTATAAAGAAATGTTATATTTTAGTCTTAATATTATAAAGAAATGTTATAGTTTAGACTTAATATTATAAAGAAATGTTATATTTTAGTCTTAATGTTATAAAGAAATGTTATATTTTAGTCTTAATATTATAAAGAAATGTTATATTTTAGTCTTAATATAATTTTATCTCACTTTTTTACTTAATCACTATCTAGATAATAATTTTCCTATCAAATAAACTTATAATTTATATACATTTTTATGTTTAAATTAGTGTATATATCCAAAGCAGATGGTGGTAAGTGCAATTACGGCTTGGTTTTGAGTTGTATTTTGTGGTTTTTATGTAATAGTAGTAAAAATAATCAATGAAGCAATCGAGAAAGCTTTCGTCAGATTTGTAGGGCAACATGCTTATTATTTTAATAAAATCATCTTTTACTCTTTACCTTCTGTTTCTAATGCATTGTCAGATCAATAACGCCGGCTCCATCATGAGTCAGAGGGATGTGAACGCTGAGGGGCTGGAGAAGAGCTTCGCCACTAATGTTCTTGGTGAGTCAAAGGTCAGGGGTGAGGTATGAAGGAAACGTAGAGAAGAAGGAAAGATGGGGTCAGTGATGAAAGCTGTTTTTTATTATCGTCCACTAGGGGTTTACATTCTCACCAAGAGTCTCATTCCTTTGCTGGAGAAGAGTGCAGATCCCAGAGTGGTGAGTCTGAGAGACACAACCACCATTACAATCTCCTCACATCACAGAGGTTCCACACCTGCACTGCTCAGTGTAATCCATCATTTTAATGAAAATGTAATGGGCTTTGGCCTCCAGGTTGTGGCTGTTTAATGGTTCTTCACTGGTCACACCAATTAGACAAAAACATCTCAGGTTAATGGGTAATTCTTGCATAATAGCACAGGCTGCAGAAGGTAATATATTTATTAATTAATTGTAAAAAAAAAAAAATAATAATACTGAATATACAGTCAGTGGTGAAAAAAGTGATGTTTTGGTAACACTTTACAATAACCATCTAAGTGATGTTTATAGATAGAGAACATTTACAAAATTCTATACATATTTAATCTTTAAATGTTTTCAAGCAATTTCTTAAAGGTATACGAATCATTTTGAAATCATTTACATACTTAATATGGTGTTAAAAATGTCCTAATGACTGTAAAGCTATTAATTAACTAATAATTATGTTTGTTTATGGTAAAATAATCTATTTGGCATTTATAAAATATAGTTCAGCATTATTACATTTTCTATTCACCATTCTAAATGGCCTATATACGGTTTATAAATGATGATTAAACATTAATAAATATATAAATATATATATATATCTGTTTATCATTTATAAATGGTCTATTTACATCTATAAATGATAATGAAGTGTTACCGATGTTTTTAGTAGAGCCCAAATTTTAATAGCACAGTGGTAAAATGTCTCATTACATGTCATCTTGAATTCCATAATAGTATTATTTTTCTTATATTATTTCTATTACTGACATCTCTCAGTGTCATTTGATGTTATATTATAATAAAATATACATAACAGACAGTATAAACAGCATTTTAGCAGCTTGGATGTCATTTTGTATATAAAGTGGTCACCTCCAAGGTCAGTATTAGGCCCACTCTAATTTACTACCCTTTCAGACCCTTCGGGCTGAAAATGTCCACTTCCAAAAAAAAATGCTATAAAAACTTTACAGTTTAATATTTTTTTCTACTTTTTTCCACATAAACCTCTTAAACAACTTCCACCCTGCTCAAAACTACCAAACATTCAAAGATTTTGAGAATTTTAACCCTTTAAATGCCAGTTTGATTGCATGTTGTCACTGTTTTTCAAAGAAAAAACAAAAAAATTGAGTTATTTTCCATATTATAAATAATTTTTGGATGGGGCATTGGTCGTGCAATCAAACTGGTTAAAATCCTCAAAGTCTTTAAATGTTTGGTAGTTTTGAGCAGGGCAGAAGTTTTTTAAGAGGTTTATGCAGAAAAAAAGTAGAAAAAAATATTAATCTGTAAAGTTTTCAGCTTTTATATTTAGTTTTCAGTGAATAAACATTTTCAAATTGATTTTGTTACAAGTGTATTTAAAAGTGTTTAACAACTGTATTCAAAGATTTGTGAATTTTAGACTTAATATTATGAAAAAATGATATATTTTAGTCTTAATATAATTTTATCTCACTTTTTTCACTTCATCACTATCTAGATAATAATTTCCCTATCAAATGAACTTATAATTCATATTATTTTTATGTTTAAATTAGTATATATTTCCAAAGCAGACCGTGGTAAGTGCAATTACTGGTTGGTTTTGAGGATTTTGTGGTTTTTATGGAATTATTTCTCTGAAATAAAGCAAAATTGAAATCTAAAACTTTGTCACAAGATAAAACAGACATAAAGGAGTTCATTTTTAGTTATAACTCATTTTTAACCAAAAATGTAGTTACTGCAGTTAGACTTTGTAGGGCAGCATAGAAACCCGAGCTCACTCTTCTGTCAATTCAATTCAATTCAATTCAATTCAATTCGCTTTATTGGCATGACGTAACAATGTATATATTGCCAAAGCAAGCATCAGAAAAAAAAGATAACAAGATAAGGAAAGCAATATTTACAATAAATTATTATATTTAAAAAAGAAAAGAAAAGAAAAACTAACAATAAAAGAAAGCAATGTCCCTCACTCATGTTCCTTCACTTACTCCATGTGCAGATCACAGTGTCATCAGGGGGGATGCTGGTGCAGAAGCTCCGGACAGGAAACCTTCAGTCTGAGAGAGGCCGCTTCGACGGCACCATGGTCTACGCCCAGCACAAAGTAAGAAGAAACCATGTGAAGCAAAGTTCACAGCTGATGGACTGACACCCGACAAGATGTACAGTACAGGCCAAAAGTTTGGACACACCTTCTCATTCAATGCGTTTCCTTTATTTTCATGACTATTGACATTGTAAATTCATCAAAACTATTAATGAACACATGTGGAATTATGTACTTAACAAAAAAGTGTGAAATAACTGAAAACATGTCTTATATTCTAGTAAGCAAAGGGTGGTTACTTTGAGGAATCTAAAATACAAGACATGTTTTCAGTTATTTCACACTTTTTTGTTAAGTACATAATTCCATATGTGTTCATTCATAGTTTTGATGCCTTCAGTGAGAATCTACAATGTAAATAGTCATGAAAATAAAGAAAAACGCATTGAATGAGAAGGTGTGTGTCCAAACTTTTGGCCTGTACTGTAGGAAATATAGCGGTAACATATTATATTGTGGTAACTTTACAATAACCCTCATTTATAAATGGTAAACAGAGTTTATTAATGTTTAATCAACATTTATAAACCGTATATAGACCATTTAGAATTGTAAATACATAATTTATTAATGTTTAACTAACGAAATAATTTATAAATGACAAATAGATGGTATATTAATGTAAGTTTACATATAAGTTTAAGTTTAATATACCATTAATAAACAATTACATTATAATGATAGTTTATTAATAGTTTTGGTTGCACTCATTCTAAAATTTGTAACACAATATTAAGTATGTTAATGATTTTTGAAATGATTCATATACCTTGCGGGAAATTGGTTGAAAACATTTCACGATTAAATATGTATAGCACTTTGTAAATGGTTAATAATTGATTTATAAACCATATATAAACATGACTTAGTTGGTTATTGTAAAGTGTTACCAATATAGCAATGTGATTTGTCTACTAGTAAGTGTATGCTACATTAACAAATTACAAGACTTTTGTTATTTACTGAGATCATTCATTGATCAGATACTAAAATATTTGGTTACCTTTGATCATATAACCGTCGCTTTCTGTCTTATTTTTATTCTATTCTTCTATGTATTATAGCATTTTTCTCATTAGTATTTCATAGTATTGTTACATAGTTTTTCTATTCCATTTCCTTTGTTGTAAATATTTCTTTTGCATTTATAAGTGAGCTCCTATATCATTTCATTTCACTTATACAATGACAATAAAGATATCTTATCTTAATTATGCTGCACAGGTTTTTATTTTCATTTTTTACTGATTGAGTTTAGCTGTGCAACACTGACCTTCAGGATGAAATTGGCCAAATTTAATGACACTAACTGTTTTTTGTTAATTAAAATACTGGCAAATGAGACTTTCAGTCTGAAAACATCACTTAGAGCAGGGGTGTCAAACTCTGGCCCGCGAGGCAATAGCAAATTTTTATATTATTATTGTACTATAAAAGCTGACCCGTCGGTGTTATACGGCGCATTTACCGCTTATACTAGATTTATTATTGTTATTTTATTTTTAAATGTATTAACCTGTTGAAAAACTTTATTTTGATATTTAAATCAGAAGGATGCAAATAGAAAAGAGGCATACGATTTTTATTTAATAAATTAATGCCATTGATGTGTTTTTTATTTGAAATTTGATTTTGCATGTCTGCACTATTTTGTTATATATTGTATGTTTATAAGCGTTGCTGGTTCCATATTTAATGTTTAAGCAAAACATGTTTGGTATATATTAAAAGGTTTATTTGTTCAATGTTGGCCCGCGATTTTATTCAAGTTTTAAATTTTGGCCCATTATGTATTTGAGTTTGACACCCCTGACTTAGAGTATCGTTCAAAACCCCACGTCAACTAAATCCTGTTTTGTATGATGTCATAGAGAAGTGAGATTCATCAAATGACACCTGTCATCTGTCTATTATTTCATGTTTTTAAGTGATAACTTAAAATATGCAGTTTTGCAGATGTTGTTTATTGTTTTTGTGTGACTTTTGGGAATCCGAACCAACTCTTTGAAAGGTAAAATAAAATACCCCATACCAGTTAAAAAAAAAAAGATCCCTTTAATTGACACTGGTGTGAAGGAGACGTGTGAGTCTGATCAGAGTTGACGTCCTTTCGCTACAGAATCTTTCTCTTAAGACACGTTTATTCATGTGTGTGTGTGTGTGTGTGTGTGTGTGTTCCAGAGGCAGCAGGTGGTGATGACAGAGCAGCTGGCGAAGACTCACGCTAACATCCACTTCTCCGTCATGCATCCTGGCTGGGTAGACACTCCAGGTACTGTTATAAGAATTTTTCAGAGTGACCCTTCAATAAAGACAGTTGGATTCAGAGTATCAAAGTTTAAGTTGGGGCAGTACATTTTACATTTTATTTTATTTATTTTTATCCCATTTTTAATTTATTTTATCTTATTGCATCTTACTGATCTATTGTTTACTACATCTCTTTGTATTGTGTTATGTATTTATTGTTTGTGCAGCACTTTGGAAACCTTGTGTTTGCTAAAATTGTGCTATATAAATAAAGGGGATTGGATTGGATTGAATTTAATTAAAGTCTTGTACAAGAGGAGCGTTTAAATCATGCAACACAGCGAGTACGGTTACAGAGAAAAAGGCTCACATGATAGTCAAAACTGTTGGCTTATATGCCTCCTATAGTGGGAGGTTTCCAACGTCTAGCTGACTCCCTCTGTCATGTGTTCTTCCCTTTATCTTAACATATAGTTAACCTTATCTAGCCTGCCAGCTTTTAGCAGAAACACTGGTCTGATGTAACCCAAAGCCAGTGCCTCTACATACAGCAGACAGGATCACATTTGCTTAATATGATTAAAACGTTGGAAAAACCCCAGATTAATACACATTTTTATAACAGGTACCATGCTCTGACACAACACCAACCAGTAGAGACTGGAATTTCTGATGAAATTGCAGTGGGAATGCTGGATGCTAATGCCATGTTAGTAGGAATGTGTCAGAAGAAGTTGAAGTAGGAATAGTCGAAAAAATATGATCAGGTGGAATTAATACTAATGTAATTTTAAGTTCAATACTACAAACAATGTATACAAACTCTGGTAACACTTTACAATAACCATCATTTATAAATGGTAAACAGATAGTTTATTAATGTTTAATCATCATTTATAAACCATATATAGACCATTTAGAATGGAAAATAGATAATTTATTAATGTAAAACTATCTAAATCATTTATAAATGGCAAATAGATGGTATTTTAACGCAGGTTTCTGGTTACTTTACTATTAACAAACAATTAAATAATAATGAATAGGTTATTAATAGTTTTAGTTGCACTCATTACAACATTTTTAACACCATATTAAGTATGTTAATGATTTTGAAATGATTCATATACCTTTAAGAAATTGGTTGAAAACATTTAACGATTAAATATGTATAGCACTTTGTAAATGTTAATAATTGGTTTATAAACCATCTATAAACATTACTTAGTTGGTTATTGTAAAGTGTTACCCAAACTCTTGAAAGAAGTTTCTAGCTGAAAGCATGAATGAGTAATTAATGCATGAAAAAGTGTTGAAAGTGTAGTGGAATTACTACCTCTCGAGTGAGAAAATGTCAAAGTTCCTTTTAGTTTTCTTTATTATCAGACATCAGAATACACTGCCTAGGTACAGCGGAGGAGAACTTAAAGGCTGCTGGAAAAAGGTGTTTCTCCAATAAAAGCCCTGAGTTCCCTCTGCTTTTTCTGTCTGTGTTAGGGCATTTAACAATTCAATTGTTACATCCCACACCTCCAATGTATAGAGCATGTTTTCCGTGAACGTGCACGCTGCTAAGGCTACTTTTAACCTTAAAAGGATACAACTTATACTGTTTATATTCTGCCCCCAAACACTTCTAATATCTGACAAATCCCAGATCCTACAGCACGTTATTTCTGGTTTAAACCGGCTGTTACATGATCTGGAGGTCATACTGAGGCCTTTTAGTAAAGCAGAGGACTTAAAAGTAACAGAAAATATACCACAAAAGAATTCAATTTTTGTCAAGTTCCGGATGATGTGGAATAGTTCTGAAATTATGATTGAGGAAAATACATGCACACATTTGAATATTTTCAGGGTTTGATTACTTTCTTATTGCTTCCTAATCAAGGTTATTATAGTTAATGAAAACTAACGAAATAACGAAAACTAGAATTGAAAAAACATTTTTGTTACCTGAAATAAATATAAAAATAAAAACGATAACTTACTGAAACACTTTTGTGGTGTCAAAACTAACTAAAATTATAGTGAAAATGTCTGAAATCTATTTCATCTATCTGGTTTTATGACTTAATAAACTTATTGGGGCTGAGATGGATCAGACAAAGGCAATAAAGGAAACATTTATTGTGACTTTTTTAATCTCGCACCCAACAAAAACCCTGTTACAAGAAAACTAAAACTAACACTAAACTAAAACTAAGAATTTTCCAAAAAATAAAAACTAATCAAAACTAGCAAACTCAGTCTAAAAACTAACGAAAACTAGAATTGAAAAAACATTTTCATTTACTGAAATAAAAAGAAGTTTTAAAAAAAACAATAAGTAACTGAAACTGTATTTTGTGGTTACAAAACTAACTAAAACGAACTAAAATTATAGTGAAAATGTCCTTCGTTTTCGTCTTTGTCAACTTTTTTTATACGTAAACCTTTTTGGTTGATATGAAATCTATTTCATCTATCTGGTTTTATGACTTAATAAATTTATTGGGGCTGAGATGGATCAGACAAAGGAAATAAAGAAAACATTTATTGTGACTTTTTTGAATATTGCACCCAACAAATACCCCATTACAAAAAAACTAAAACTAATAAAAATTAAACTAAAACTAAGCATTTTCCAAAAACTAATCAAAACTAGCAAACACACTCTAAAATCTAATTAAAACTAACTGAATTTGAAAACAAAAATTGACAAAGAAATAATAACTAAAACTAATGACAAATCCTAAACTATTATAACCTTGTTCCTAATGCTCATCTGATGTTTTTATGTCCCCCTCTGTCTGTCTGTCCGTCTCAGCGGTGGCCAACGCCATGCCAGACTTCCATCAGTCTATGAAGGACAGCCTGCGGACCCCGGAGCAGGGGGCCGACACCGTCGTGTGGCTGGCTGTCTCTGAGTCTGCAACCACTAACCCCAGCGGCAGCTTCTACCAGGGTATGTGAAAAAACTTTGTCATCTTCATTTAACCCTTTGATGCACAACATATAAACACCTTCTGATGCACAACATGGGTCAAAAATGACCCGCATTCATTTCTCATGTTATTTCATGCTGGCTGTGTGTATTTTTTATTACAACAGATCATTATATCCATTTTTCCTTTCATACTTTATGAAGGAAAACAGTTTTTGTATTATTATTATTATCAAGTTTACACACATGCGGTTTACACACCGCAAACTACAACCCCTATGTTATTATTTCTAAGAGCTTATTGATGGAGATTATGTAATTGATCACATTAGGGTTATACAACTGGACAGTCGGTGTATATTTTGAGGATTTGTCAACACATTAGATAATAATACAGTTATAGTTCTCCAACATTGCTAAAAAAACACACACACAAAAAGGGAGAAAAGAAGAGAAGCAAGACGAACACTAATGTCTAAATTGTGTGTGTGTGTGTGTGTGTGTGTGTGTGTGTGTGTTTGGCCTGTGTCCATTGCAGCTGGAGTGGGCTCCTTTTGGTGCCAGATACTGCCAGAGAGTACAGTCCCTCTATGAGCCATCACACACACACACACACACACACACACACACACACACACACACAAAAGTACACACACATACACAAACAACTGACAAACACATTATTCAGCCATTAGTGTTCGTCTTGCTCTCTTTTCTCCTTTTTTTGTGTTTTTTTTTACAATATTGGAGAACTATAACTGTATTTTCATCTAGTTTGTATACAAATCCTGAATATATGCACTGGCCGTCCAGTGGTATACTCTAATGTGATCCAATACATCTCCATCCACACACACACACACACACACACACACACACACACCCTTGTACTTCTATCTTTGTGAGGGCCCTCATTGTAATAGTGAATTCCCTAGCAAGGTTATAATAGTTTTGGATTTTTCATTAGTTTTAGTTTTAATTTCGTTGTGATTTTTTGTTTTCAAATTTAGTTCGTTTTAATGAGTTTTAAGAGTGAGTTTGCTAGTTTTAATTAGTTTTTATTTTTTTGGAAAATGCTTAGTTTTAGCTTAGTTTTTATTAGTTTTAGTGTTAGTTTTAGTATTTTGTAATGGGGTATTTGTTGGGTGGGAGATTAAAAGAGCTCACAGTAAATTTTGCCTTTATTTCCTTTGTCTGATCCATCTTCATTATGTATGAAAAAAGTTGACAAAGATGAAAACGAAGGACATTTTCACGATAATTTTAGTTAGTTTTGTAACCACAAAATACAATTTTAATTTCAGTCAACGAAAATGTTTTTCCAATTCTAATTTTTGTTATTTCTTTAGCTTTCATTAACTATAATAACCTTGTTCCCGAAAAAACAAAGCCTTTAAAGAAGTGAGGACCGGTCGAAATGTCCTCACTTCTCAAAAATGTCCTCACTCTGTTGGTTAAAAACGTGTTCCGGTCCTCACTATGTATGAAGTACAAGAACACACACACACACACACACACACACACACACACACAATGACCCCTGTGGCTTGCAAGGTTATTATAGTTAACGAAAACTAGAATTGGAAAAATATTTTCGTTAACTGAAATAAAAATAAAAATGAGAGTTTTAAAAAAATGATAACTAACTGAAACTGTATTTTGTGGTTACAAAACTAACTAAAATTAGAGTTAAAATATCCTTAGTTTTCATCTTTGTCAACTTTTTTCATACGTAAACCTTTTTGGTTGATATGAAATGGAAAATAGGAAATAAAAAGGGGGAAAAAAGGAAATAAAGGCAACAATTACTGTGACCTTTCTGAATCTCAAAACCCAACAAATACCCCATTACAAAAAAAACTAAAACTAACACGAAAACTAATAAAACTAAACTAAAACTAAGCATTTTCAAAAAAAAAAAAAAAATTAAAACTAGCAAACTCACTCTGAAAACTATTTAAAACTAACTGAATTTAAAAACAAAAAATGACAACGAAATTAAAACTAAAACTAATGAAAAATCCAAAACTATTATAACCTTGGTGGCTTGAAGAGGGAGAATGTAACACAATATTGAAATATCACTTCAACAGACACCAACATGGTGCATTAATATGGGCCAGCTGTGTCTGTGTCTTTGCTGCTTTCAGTATATTTATGTAACACAAGTATGAAGTGACAGTGACAGCATGATTGTTCATTGTTAATGGAAGACATCAAGTGTGTTTGGATATTGACTCTTGATTGTGGCTACACTGATTACTTTTTACATGTAAAAACCTGGGATCCAATCTTCTTCTCTCCAGCCCTGCAGGGCCCCTGCATGGTGTTTGAACTGTTGATAATCAATCCAGTGTTTGCATGTTCTGCTCCTTTTAAGTAGCATGCTGATATTTGTGCTTGGCCTTTATTGCCTTTTAAATACAGGCAATATCAGAGCTGACCCCCTGACACTTTGTAGAATCAATATTGCTTCTAACAGCAGAACTGGATTAGGGATTAGTATGGATTGTAAACACAATGTCACTGCCAGAAGAGAAAAACATGTGAAAACATAGACCTTTGTTGAAAAAAAAAATAATTTTAATGAAAAAATGTCTACACTGTAAAAAATGTTGATAGAAATTACAGTAAAAAACTGTCAAATGACATCAGAAATAGGGCGTAAAATTTAAAATTGTATATCACCGTAATAGACACTTTTAATTACCATAAATCTAAGAATAGCACAAAACTTTTACTTTTACTGTCATAAATTAGGAAACACACAATTTCATGTAAAATGAATGGAGAAATACCAAAATGTCAAAATGATACCATTACTCTTAAAATAAAAAGATTTTTCAGTCTATATTATTATTATTATTATTATTATTAGTCTAAATTACAGATAGACAGATACAGATTTTTTTTTTTTACAGTAGAAAACCCACTCACTGTATTTTTTACGGGGATATTCTGGCAACCACAGCTGCCGGTATTTTACCGTAAATTAAACAGATTAATTTTTACAGTGTAGAAATAATGAGTTAATATCTCAAAACTATCCCTCAATATCTCAAAATAACAACTAATGTTCTCATAATTCATTTTGAGGTAACTGATTATGATATTTTTTCATAATTTCAAGATAAGTAAGTTATTATTTTGAGAACATTCCTCATTCTTTTTGAGATAGTCAATCATTGCTTGTAGATTTTGTCTTTAATTTGAGTTTCTCATTATTTCATAATATGTCATTTGAATTTCTTATTATTTTGGGATAAGTAGGTCATTAGTTTGAATTTCTAATTTTGAGAGATGTCATTATTTTGAGAGTTTCTCATTAGTGTGAGATACATAATAATGTATTTATTTGATCTTCTCATTATTTCAACGTAAGCAAGTCATAATTCTCAAGACATGCTAGGTTATTACTTTGAGAGTTTGTCATTATTGGTAAGCACGTATTTAGTTTAAGGTCATTTTGAAGTTATTCAGGTCAAGGTTATAATAGTTCTGGATTTTTCATTAGTTGTAGTTTTAATTTTGTTGTCAATTTTTGTTTTCAAATTCAGTTAGTTTTAATTAGATTTTAGAGTGAGTTTGCTAGTTTTGATTAGTTTTTGAAAAATGCTTAGTTTTAGTTTAATTTTTATTAGTTTTAGTTTTTTTGTAATGGGGTATTTGTTGGGTGCAATATTCAAAAAAGTCACAATAAATGTTTTCTTTATTTCCTTTGTCTGATCCATCTCAGCCCCAATAAGTTTATTAAGTCATAAAACCAGATAGATTAATATATTTCATATCAACCAAAAAGGTTTACGTATAAAAAAAGTTGACAAAGACGGAAACGAAGGACATTTTCACTATAATTTTAGTTAGTTTTGTAACCACAAAATACAGTTTCAGTTAGTTATTGTTTTTTTAAAAAACTCTCGTTTTTCTTTTTATTTCAGTTAATAAAAATGTTTTTTCAATTCTAGTTTTCGTTAGTTAACAATAACCTTGATTCAGGTCAAAGTTTCTTATCATGATCCAGTACTAAGTCATTATTTTTCATAGTTTCTCATTATAATAACTTGCAGGCTGTTGCATTTTTCATCACAATCAATAGATAATTCGGTAACACTTTACAATAACCATTATTTATAAATGGTAAACAGATGTTTAATCATCATTAGTAAACTGTATATAGGCCATTTAGAATGGTAAATACATAATTTATTAATGATTAACTAACTAAATAATTTATAAATGGCTAATAGATGGAATATTAATGTAAGTGTATAGTTACTTACCATTAAGAAACAATTCAATTATAATTATTAGTTTATGAATAGTTTTAGTTGCACTCATTATAACATTTTTAACGCCATGTAAGTATGTTAATGATTTTGAAATGATTTGTATACCTTTAAGAAATTGGTTGGTAACACTTTACAATAACCATCATTTATAAACGGTAAACAGATAGTCTATTAATGTTTAATCATCATTTATAAACTATTTATAGACCATTTAGAATGGTAAATACATAATTTATTAATGTTTAACTAACTTAATCATGTATAAATGGCAAATAGATGTATATTTATTTACAAACATGTCTATTAATGTACGTTTATAGTTACTTTACCATTAACAAACAATTAAATTATAATTAATTGTTTGTAAATAGTTTTAGTTGCACCCATTTTAATATTTTTAACTCCATATTAAGTATGTTAATGATTTTGAAATGATTCATAAACCTTTAATAAATTGGTTGAAAACATTTAACGATTAAATATGTAAAGCACTTTGTAATTGGTTAATAATTGGTCTATAAACCATCTATAAACATCACTTAGTTGGTTATTGTAAAGCAGGGGTGTCAAACTCAAATACACAATGGGCCAAAATTTAAAACTTGAATAAAATCGCGGGCCAACATTGAACAAATAAACCTTTTAATATATATTGCTTTAACATTAAATATGGAACCAGCAACATTAAATATGGAACCAGCAACGCTTATAAACATAAAATATATAACTAAATAGTGCAGACATGCAAAATCAAATTTAAAATAAAAAACACATCAATGTCATTAATTTACAATAATATTATAATAATTTGGTATTGCCTCGCGGGCCAAATAAAATTACACTGCGGGCCAAATTTGGCCCCGCGGGCCAGAGTTTGACTCCCCTGTTGTAAAGTGTTACCGATAATTCTTACCTCTATATTACCTTTGTGTTTGTGCACAGACCGGAAGATGGTGTCCACCCACCTGCCCCTGGCCTGGACCCACAGCTCGTCCCTGGAGGAGCAGAAGTTAATGTCTCTGCTGGAGGACTTGGCCAAGACGTTTCAGCCACACTGAGACAGCAGGAAGTGGTCACCAGTACACCACCAACACTAACACCACCCGTTCACACTGACTGAGGCTGGGCTCAGGCTTTCATCCCCCTGATGGTATAACACGCTCCAGGAGAGGGAACAGGGTCCATTTTATCCACAGAGAGTTAACACTTCCTGTGTTCACTGGCTTAGAATGGGACAAATGTGAAGATAGAGTGTGAAACCAGCCTCACCATGCCAGATTAAACTCACCTGTAACGGAAGGATGAGAGGCATTTGCAATGCTTTATGACTACTTATATCATAACACATTTTATTTAACTTCATAAGGACTAAAAATGTAATTGTATAAGAGTGTTTGATAGTGATTCTGTCCATATAAACCACACACGCACACACACACACACACACACACACATTCTTGTACTTCTATCTTTATGAGGGCCATCATTGGAATATTAATTCCCTAGCAAGGTTATAATAGTTTGGGACTTTTCATTAGTTTTAGTTTTAATTTTCATTGTGAATTTTTGTTTTCAAGTTTAGTTAGTTTTTATTAGTTTTTAGAGTGAGTTTGCTAGTTTTGGTCTAGTTTTTATTAGTTTTAGTGTTTAGTGTTTCCTTTGTCTTATCCGTCTTCATTATGTATGGATAAAGTTGACAAAAAACGAAAACGAAAGACATTTTCACTATAATTTTAGTTAGTTTTGTAACCAAAAACCGGCCGAAATGTCCTCACTTTGCAAAAATGTCCTCACTATGTTGGTTAAAAATGTGTTCCGGTCCTCAATTTGTAGGAAATACAAGAACACACACACACACACACCAGTCTGTGACTTAATGAAAGTTGTCAATCAGATGGGAATCTGATGTGACCGAAGTCACACAGACACACACACACTCTGCATTATTAACTCACACCACCAGCTATGGGTCTAGTCTCATGTCTCCATGACTTGCAGAAGTGATGTGTATTTAATAGCTTTGTATCTAACTCTATTTGCTCTATTGTAGCGCAGCTTCTGTCCTGTGCAGGTTGAGCTCTGTGTTTATTACCTGTGTGCTTTTTTAATACACCACACAGCAGCATCACTTGACATGTGCAATAAAACCTGTGTATTTATGTCTCCGTAATATCTGCCCAGCACCTTTTACTGACTGTGAGTTGATTCTGTAAATGCCCGCTTTTAATAAATAAAGTTACTGATAGATTTGGGTCTTGTTGTGCTGCTGAGTTAGCCTGGGTATACCCAGACTGCCTTGCGCGCTCAATTTCATTTCGAACTGCCAAGGGGTCTGGAAACCAGAGAGGTTTCTTAGCCCTGTTTTAGGGATCCAATCACAGAACGGGGAGGGACGGCAAGACAATGACGCGTACTACCCGGCAGACGGAAGCTTGTAGTTTTCTTACGGATCCAACATGGCTGCAGCAGACGCGAAACTCTCTTTAGCTGTAGATGGTGTTTTAAATAGTTTAGAGCGAAAGTTGAAAGGCGAAAGGTCTCTCGGCGGCTCCGCTGTCCCCCGGCTCGTAGCGAGATCACCGGCGTTACGGTAGCTGGGCTAATAGCGGTAGCGCTACGCTACCGTTGCGGCGTTAGCGGTAGCTATTAGCCCCGCTATTGTAACGCCGCAGAAAGCGAGAACTGGAGAAGCAAAGCAGCAAGCAACACTCTCTCACAGACACACACACAACAAATATCAATTTCTGTAGCTCTACTACGTCATCTGGTATAACTGATCTGATTGGCTAAGAGCTACCTACAGACGCTTTGATAGACATTCTAAGCGCCCAATAAACAGCTCCGGAGGATCGTAAACCACGCCTCCTCTACGGAGAAATGCATGGTTGGTTCCCAGACTACATCTCATTTGAGATTAGTCTGGTGTTAGCCAGGCTACTGCTGAGTAACATTTTGATTCATTTACGGCCAGTGACGGATGAAGTATCTAGATCCCTTACTTCAGTAAAGGTGAAATTCCTCCACTACCAGTAAAAAGTCCTGCATTTAAAACATAAGTAAAGTACAAAAGTAGAGCCGCAACAATGAATCGATTAATCGAACAATAATCGATTATTAAGTTAATCGTCAACTATTTTGATAACTGAATCATCATTTTTAAAGACAATAAGTCCTAATTCTCTGATTTCAGCTTCTTCAATGTGAATATTTCTGGTTTCTTTGTTCTTTTATGACAATAAACTGAATATCTATTTGGTTTGTGGACAAAACAAGAGATTTGAGGATCATCTTGTGGTTTGGGAAACACTGATTGATATTTTTCAACATTTTATTGACCAAACAACTAATCGATTAATCGCTTAAATAATCGACAGATTAATCGATAATGAAAATAATCGTTAGTTGCAGCCCTATACAAAAGTGTCAGCATCAAAATGGACTTAAAGAATGAAAAATAAAAGTTCTGTGGCCACACTCAGAGGGTTTTATTTTCTATTTTATTATTATTGATGCATTTATGTAAGCAGCATTTTAATGTTGTAGAGGGTGGGATCATTTGAACTACTTAATATTCTTTAAATACAGAGCTTAACAAGTTAATTAGACCAACAGTTTGTGCCACAGCCGTCCTGAATTAACAGCATTAATAATTACTAAAATAATTTTTATGTTTCTGTAATGGTTAATACAGCAGTTTGTAGAAGCTCTTTAACCGAAATGATATTTTTAATGCTAAAATATTATTATTGTTATCCATGATTTTTTAAAATTTACTGTTTTACAAAAAAAACCCTGTAAAAATAGTAAAGTACATTATTATTTCTTGGTTGAGATGTCAAATTATAGTTATTTAGTTGCATTCCTGAGCAGAAAAATTAGTTTTAGTTGTTGAATGTTATGCTTGATTAATTTCTGGCTCACATCTGGCTATAAAAAGGTGGATTCAGTTTGTTATTTGCCAAATAAATAACATTTTAGTTTTAAACAAGCTTTTGAAAGAGTTCCCCTTTTTTGTTATTTTTTAATGACAGGTGGTATCATACATTTGTTAAGCACTGAATGTGGTTTATTTGATAAAAATGTATAATAATTGTAAGAAAAAAGAAGTAAAGGAGTAATATTTGCCTCTAGAATGTAGCAAAATACAAGTATAAAGTTACATAAATGTAATACTCAAATAAAGTACAGGTACATTAAAATTGTACTTAAGACCTTCCAAGTTGTATTATTACTATTTAAATCTCCTTCTTTTATTTGTAAACCTTATTATTACTGTTTTGGTATTTGATTTGACTCCACCTGGGTTTTTGTTTGTTTGTTGTTGTTGTTTTTTTATTTTATTGCTTTTATTTTTCTACTATCATTCTGTTCTTTCGTGTTGATTTGAAGCATAAATTAACATGCATCTTCTTCATTTTTGTATGGGAATAAAAGGAAAAACCCCCAATAAAGAGAAGCTGGAAAAAAAAATTGTACTTAATTACAGTACTTGAGTAAATGTACTTAGTCATCACTGATTTGAACAAAAACAAGAAAAAGACAAAGTCAAATAAACATATCAGAATATCTTTATTAAGCATCAATTCTTTCCTCTCTGTGTCCTGCTTTGAGGACCCAGAGATACTTAAGTCAGTACTGTATTGTCAACAAAAGTATTTAAAAAATACAATTATTTTGAGAGAGTTTTTTCAAACCTTGTTTTACATCCCTAATGATATATGGTATAAAAATACTTGAAAAAATCCTGTTTGAGTTTATCATAATTCATGCATGAGAGGGTTAAAATTGTACTTAAGACCCTCCAAGTTGTATTATTACTATTTAAATTTCCATCTTTTATTTGCAAACCTTATTATTATTGTTTTGGTATTTGATTTGACTCCACCTGGGTTTTTGTTTGTTGTTGTTTTTTTAAATTTTATTGCTTTTATTTTTCTACTATCATTCTGTTCTTTCGTGTTGATTTGAAGCACAAATTAACATGCATCTTCTTTATTTTTGTATGGGAATAAAAGGAAAAACCCCCAATAAAGAGAAGCTGGAAAAAAAAATTGTACTTAATTACAGTACTTGAGTAAATGTACTTAGTTATCACTGATTTTAACAAAAACAAGAAAAAGACAAAGTCAAATAAACATATCAGAATATCTTTATTAAGCATCAATTCTTTCCTCTCTGTTTCCTGCTTTGAGGACCCAGAGATACTTAAGTCAGTACTGTATTGTCAACAAAAGTATTTAAAAAATACAATTATTTTGAGAGATACATTAACAACAGCGAGTGTTTTTTTTGTGTTTTTTTTTACAAGCATCTGAAGAGAAAAAAACAAATTAATTTACAGAGTTTGAGATTATGGGCCACGGCGGTGTGAAAATGAGTCATGTGTTGATGTGGCCTCTCATCAACATGAAGGCCATCCATTCTAGTGGTTGCTCAACTGAAGATGGCACAAACAAAATGAGTCCTAGAACTGCTCCATCTGGTGAAAGAAAACCATTTACAACATGAGAAAATCTGTTCCTTCCTTCCTGCGACTGGCCGGCAGCTCTCAACATCTATTTCATTAGCTGTTTCTGTAAACGGCTAATCCTGCCATCCATCATACCTTTACCATCTCGTCCATCTGCTGCAGAGTTAAGCCTCCAGAGCCACAAAGCCTTTTATCACCAAAGGCAATCTGTTACAAGGACGTGATAAAAAGTAATGACTGGAAGAAGCTTGTCCAGTTGGCTGGAAAAGGAAAGGAGAGCTTTGACTCCTGATTGTACGGCAGCATCGTCAATAACCCTGTAGATAGATCCCACATCTCCATCTGTGACTTTATGTGACACTTCGGGTTGGACTGAGATCAGTTTGCCAATATTGCTGCCGGACTGAAAATTGGGTAACACTTTACAATAACCATCATTTATAAATTGTAAACAGATAGTTTATTAACGTTTAATCATAATTTATAAACCGTATATAGGCCATTTATAATGGTAAACAGATAGCTACTGATAGTTACTTTGCCATTAACAAACAATGACGTTATAATTATAAGTTTATTAATAGTTTTGCACTCATTTTAACATTTTTAACACCATATTAAGTATGTTAATGATTTTGAAATCATTCATATACCTTGAAGACATTGGTTTAAAACATTTAACGATTAAATATGCATGTAAATGGTTAATAATTGGTTTATAAACAATCTATAAACATCACTTAGATGGTTATTGTAAAGTGTTACCGAAAATTGTTTTCATATTGTGGCTCCTAATAAGTAATCCACTGTTCTTTTTTGTTTATTCATTAATAAAAAATATAATAAAATAAATAACAGATATGGCGGCTGAAAAAAGTAATGAAAACAGTATTTTTTTAATAGTCTTTTTTTTTTTTTTTTTATGTGGATTGTACACCGATTTTCCACCATTCTGCCAGTGTACCCAGAGAGCTACTTTAACCAATGCACATTTATTTCGATTGCAAATACTATTACAAACGCTTGAGTCAATAATATCCCACCACAAGAAGTCCGCTTCATTATCATACAATGCCAAATCAAAGGCAATTTTACATCTTCTGCTCTTATTCACCAATGTGTCAAATCTTCAGAGTACACATTTTTCCTGTAGAAAACTAGTGGACGTAGCCTCCGGGTCAAAATAAATAAAGTCAGTTTTTTCTGAGCTAATTTATGTCTATTCTAGGTTCAGCTACAGTAAAAGTCTTAAAAACATGAACAAAAAGCTGCCACATAATCAAACGACTGTAGTGTAATTGGGTCCACTTGTAGTATTACCAAACAAGTAATTATATTATTAATATTATTATATTCTATCCATAGACTGGATAGAACTAGTGGACGTAGCCTCCGGGTCAAAATAAATAAAGTCAGTTTTAAAGTGCTGTAAGTCTGCATTCATTCAATTTTTCTTTTCTGCAAACAAGAAGTCAAATTGTATAGAAGCTAGTATGAGCTAAGTGATGTCTATTCTAGGTTCAGCTACAGTAAAAGTCTTAAAAACATGAACAAAAAGCTGCCACATAATCAAACGACTGTAGTGTAATTGGGGCCACTTGTAGAATTATCAAACAAGTAATTATATTATTAATGATATTATATTCTATCCATAGTTAACCTACTTCTCACTTGATTTATTATCTGTCTTTACCCTGTGTCCACTTTTGAAAATATTATTATTATTATTATCAATAATAATAATAATAATACTCATTTGGGCAGAACAATTTGGGGGCAGGGTGTCTAATTGCAATTATTTTTACTGATACTACCATTGCAATTATGATCATTTTCAGCAGTCAGCATTGACTGAGACTGAGCATTAATTATGTTTATAGCCATTTATTTTATTCCTTTTTTTCAGTTATCATTTATACAATTGGCTGATAATGTCATACATTGTTTGTATAATTGTAACAATGTTAAATACTATTTAATAAAGTTTGAGAAAGTAGCTCTCTGGGTACATTGGCAGAATGGTGGAAAATCGGTGTACAATCCACATAAAAAAAAAAGAGACTATTTTCATTACTTTTTTCAGCCGCCATATCTGTTATTTATTTTTTTATAATTTTTATTAATGAATAAACAAAAAAGAACAGTGGATTACTTATTAGGAGCCACAATATGAAAACAAGCCGCCATATCTGTTATTGGTGAATTATCCAGCTCTAAAATCAGTTTCGGCATCAGTCTCAAAACCACATGTCAGTTGGGCTCTAATCTGTATCAGTCAATTAATGGAGCTTTAAGAATATATTTTAAACATTTTTTTCTCCCCCAGGAGGAGCTGGACGTTGTGGCTGGGGAGAGGGACGTCTGGAATGCCCAACTTAGCCTGCTGCCCCCGCGACCCGGCCCCGGAAGAAAAATTTTTCGGCCGGTCCTCACTTCTTTAAATTTTTTGATTTTATGAAGAATTACAAACATTTGTGCAGAAATATTGGCTACTGATGAAGGAATCAATCATCGGCTTTCAGTCTAACCCCAAGTGTCATTGTGTGACGTGTACGCATCACAAATGAAGGTCTTGATGATGGGAAACGATACCAGTCCGTCTCAGCATGACTGAGTCTGCGTGTGCTTCATTAAAGAGTGTCTAACTAACATGATCCAGTTCTACGAGATGGGCAGAAAGAAAAGTAAACAACCACTAACAATGATAACAGATAAATACTTTACTACAAATATAAATATACACTACATGATCAAAAACCTGGAATGTGACTATTTTTTTGAAATCAGGAATTCCAACATTATAATGCTAATTTTTCCCACTTACAGTAAGGCAAGCGTTAGTCTAACATTATGAGCTGTTATTTACAAGGACGCTACATGGAAACCAGCTGTTAACCTCCCAGATCTGAACTTACAAAAATGGCCGGATTCAATTCAAAGACAAAAGACCACGAGTTGTGCAATTCAGTGCAGTGGTGAGAGCGTGAAGAGACAGCCTTGATTCACAAACGTGGGAGAGAATAAAACAAAAAAACAAGATGAAATGAGACGCAAACGAACAAAGTGAGGGCATGAGTGAACAGTCGTAAGCATTGATTAACCACTAAAAGGCTTTGTGAGTGTGTCCTTCTCTCTTTAAGGCTTTTGAAGGAACACAGGCAGCCCTGATCTGACCCGCCTCCTTTCAGCTGGGGACAGTCCAACACGCCAGCATTTAGTGCTACATGGAGTTTAGAGTACCTGTGCAGTACCTAAGTGCCTTTCTGATGGGAGGAAATCCAATTTTGTGCACAAATATATTTCGATTTTTTATAAATCAACAAGGAAAAGTCATTCTTATGAGGCATTTTTATCTCAGGTTCATACCTTAGGTGCCACGTAATACCTACCTAAACATTTGGGGTTTTTTTAACCCTTTGATGCACAACATGGGTCTAAAGCAGGGGTCTCAAACTCGCGGCCCGCGGGCCAATTGCGGCCCTCGTCACGATATTTTGTGGCCCCCACCTTGATATGAAAGTTTAATGTGAGTTTTATATGAATGGCACTTTACCATGTTGTGTGTGGAAGGTCCCTTTTATTACTTTTATGGGGTAATTTTGTCTTTTTTAATAATTTTGTGTCTTTTTTGGTAATTGTGTGTCTTTTTTTAAGTAATTTAGTTTTTTTCTATCATTTTGTGTCTTTTTGGTCACTTTGTGTATTTTTTTGGGTCATTTTGTGTCTTTTTAACGTAATTTTTTTAACGTAATGTAGTGTTTTTTCAGTCATTTTGTCTTTTTCTGTAATTTGGTCTTTTTTTGGTCATTTTGATACTGCCTCCAGCGAACCCCAGGTAATTTGAGTTTGAGACCCCTGGTCTAAAGTGACCCGACTGAGTTTTCATTTTCTATATCTTCGCAATAAATTAATTTCATCATTCAGTATTCCAGGTTTTCCTCAATCAATTTGTTTTTCATCATCATACATCCTAATTTTTTGTTTTTCATTTCTTACTTTTTGAATAAAAACCCTTTTTGTATCAGTACGCTTCTAATGCACAACATGGGTCAAAAATGTCATTATGGGGGTATTGTGTGTATAATTTTAAGGAAAAATGAATTTAATCAATTTTGGAATCAGGCTGAAACATAAAAAAATGTGGAAAAAGTGAAGCTCTGTTAATACCTTCAAGATACACTGTATGTGTGACAAAATGATACATAAACACATTAAATATATTAAATATATGAGTGTGGAAAGTTACTATTTGAAACAAATTACTATTATTATAGTATTAAGTAATTTAATTTTAATACAAATTTGGATAAATGGGTCACTTTTGACCCATGTTATACTTTAGTGTTGTCCATATGTTGTGCATCAAAGGGTTAAAAGATAAATATCTAGGAGGTGATGATGCTGTGCTGTTTTTTAAACTTGATTTACCAAAATAAAGTTGGTGACTCAAACCCATTAAACAGAAATGATGCCAGGTCACATTCATCAAATGGAGAATTGTAATTTGACAGCTCAGGATGGCTGTTTGATGCTGCTGCTGTCAGTGCATGTTACTGTGACTGCATGTTTTTAGTTTTTCAACCCACTTTAGATTACTCCACGCCCACTTCTACATGACAAAACACTCGACTTTTATTCTTTTTCTCTTGGTTTTGGTGCAACCTTTATTCCCCGTTGCTTGTAATTGTTGCCTCATTAGGCTTTTCTAAACTTGTTGTCTATTTTTCATTACCCAACAGATATACACTAACCTGCCACTTTATTAAGTACACCTGTTCAACAGCCCGTTAATGCAAATATCTAATGAGCCAATCACATGGCAGCATTTAGACATGTAGACCGAGGTTAAAATAGTTTTGGATTTTTCATTAGTTTTCGTTATTTCGTCAATTTTTGTTTTCAAATTCAGTTAGTTTTTAGAGTGAAATTACTAGTTTTAATTAGTGATTCTTTTTTGGAAAATGCTTAGTTTTAGTTTAGTTTTTATTAGTTTTAGTGTTAGTTTTTTGTAATTGGGGTGTTTGTTGGGTGCCAGATTCAATAAGGTCACAATAAATGTTTCCTTTATTTCCTTTGTCTGATCCATCTCAGCCCCAATAAGTTTATTAAGTCATAAAACCAGATAGATGAAATAGATTTCATATCAACCAAAAATGTTTATGTATGAAAAAAGTTGACAAAGATGAAAATGAAGGACATTTTCACTATAATTTTAGTTGGTTTTAGTTAGTTTTGTAACCACAAAATACAGTTTCAGTTAGTTATCCTTTTTTTAAAAACTCTCGTTTTTTTATTTTATTTCAGTTAACGAAAATGTTTTTTCAGTTCTAGTTTTGGTAGTTTCGTTAACTATAATAACCTTGATGTAGACATGGTGAAGACAAACTGCTGAAGTTCATTCATACAGATATGAAAATATATCATGCAGAGAATGTTGCTTGGGCTGATTGAGAAATGGTGTTAGGTGGAGCTGCAACAATTATTCGATGAATCGAACAATAATCGATTATTAAATCAATCGTCAACTATTTTGATAATGGAATAATTGGTTTGAGCAGTTTTTTAAAGACAATAAGTCCAAATTCTCTGATTTCAGCTTCTTCAATGTGAATATTTCTGGTTTCTTTGTTCCTTTATGACAATAAACTGAATATCTCTTTGGTTTGTGGACAAAACAAGAGATTTGAGGACGATCGATTAATCGTTCAAATAATCGTCAGATTAACCGATAATGAAAATAATCGTCAGTTGCAGCCCTAATGTTAGGTATTAATTCTTAAAAAATGTATTCTTTATTGAAACTGTCAGCAGTTGACTGACACTAAACATAGACTACTGATGTTTATTTAGCTATCTAATTTATTTTAATTTAATCTTTTAATTCCTCAGTTTATTATTATTTCTGGAACTGGTTGACAATGTAATACATTGGGCATACTGTATGTATAAGAACATTAATAATATTAAATACTCTTTGTGGAAGTTATTTAAGAAAGCAGCCTCATGAACACCTTTGCAGAGCCATCAGCTACAGAAAATTAATTTGCCATTTTAATTTCTATTACTGTCGCAATTTATTTCATTATACACAACAAAATTCCATTACTTTTCCAAAACTTCAAGGATTTGACTAATTCAATTACTTTTCGAGGCCTGGAAAGTAAAATTTTCCATGCCTTTTCCAAGTCTTCCATGACCGTGGGAACCCTCTCCTAGCCAATCGCAGCACATTCTAGGCACATAAGTGGGCGTGGTTCATTCCAGAGTGGGTTGTAAAATGTATTAAGACTCGGCTGCATCAGTGATGTCACGCAAACATCTGACAAGTCCATCAAATTTCTACAGCAGCATCTTTGAGTGCATCAAGAGAATTCCTTCATATATCAAGAAAGAAGCTGTCCTATTGATTTTCTTGGCACGCTTGAGTGATTACACATTAATAATGGTGACAACTGACATGAGGAACCCCGCCCAGTGACAACCTACTGATGTAAAACCTCCTGAGAGTGATTTAAGGCCAACTAGTGAAAGAAATAAAACTGAAAAAGAGAGGAAAGAAAGACAGAAAAAGCTGATCACTTTGATCAGTGAGAGTCATTTCAAGCAACTATCTACTATACACATGATGCAGGGGTATATATACAGATCAGTTTTTGTTGTTTTTTTTACATGTTACAGTGACTGAGTAATATGCAGTTAGTGGGCCACAGTAATAAGCAAGCTAGTGTATGTTTGTACAGGATTTAGTGAAACCTAACTTTACAGTGCAAGGTAAGAAAAAATGACCATTGCAGAAAGAAGCATTGGAAATATTAATAGGATGTAAACACTACTATCAATACCATTCCTCCCATAGAAGAAATCATTACAATGCATGCACACATGTACACGCATACATACATACACACACACACACACACACACACCATTGTGCTTAAGGGTTCGTTCTGTTTTGGATCAGAGCAAAAACTTGAAAATTTCCTGTGGGACCGACAGAGATGAAATTAAAGATACATTTTGAGAAGCAGAAGGAATGTAGAGAGCGACACTATCGACACACACATACAAAACACACACACACTCAGCCACTCACACATTCAGCGAGAGCAGGTCTGGTTGCAGCTGAACATCCTGGGGGTGATGGGTAGATATACGGTGTCCAGGGGTTTCCATGACATTGGAGGAGGGGGCGGAGCAGTGGGGGGACCGTGTGGTGGGCTCGGCTAGTCAGCGTGAGGAGAAGCCTGTTGCTAAGCTACAGCCAACCACCTGCGTCACATCCCAGATCTGGGGAGACAAACAGCCAATAATCAGGACAGAGGCCTGGTGCAAAGCTGCGTTACAGCATCTGCATCATTTCAGAGAGCACTCAGGAACCGTTTCTGCTGCTTGAAGAGAGATATATGAGAGATGTTTTTTACTGATAGTTTACGTCAAATTGCAAAATGGAAATAAACAGAAAGTTGAACTACAAAAAATAATGGTAACACTTTACAATAACCAACTAAGTGATGTTTATAGATGGTTTATAGACCAACTATTAACCATTTACAAAGTGCTATACATATTTAATCTTTAAATGTTGTCAACCAATTTCTTAAAGGTATATGAATCATTTCAAAATCATTAACATACTTAATATGGTGTTAAAAATGTTATGAGTGGAACTAAAACTACTAATTAACTATTAATGAATTATATATATATATATATATATATATATATTAATTATATGCTGGGGAGGCAGCATCAGACTCAGAGATGAAGGCGGTTGGACAGACTGGTCTAAAGAGCTGGTTCTGTGGTTGGAGCCAGGTTGGACACACTGGAGGAGGTGGTGGAGAGATGACCTGTCAACATGTTCTAGTCCATCCTGAAATACCCTGATCATCCGCTACACAAAACCTTTATGGACCAAAAAAACAGCAGTGGACGGCTCCTCTCTCTCTGTCTGCAGGACGGAGAGATACAAAAGATCCTTCTCTCCTACAGCCATCAGGCTGTCTCATTCTAACAGAGATTCTACCAGACTAACTGAATTTACCCTCGGGATAAATAAAGTAGTTTTGATGCGATTTGATTTGATTAATACCATACATGACCCAGAAATCAACATATTTTATCTTTTAAGAATTAAGTTTAGATAATTGTTTAAAAATGTAGGACTACCTGAGATCTGAGATAACAGAAGCCTGGAAAAATGATAGTGATTTGATAAGTTCTGTGTGCGACACAGCCTGAATGTGTGCATGATTTAGGTGTTATCAAAGACCAAAGAACTGTTGTTGACCTTAACAATGCGGTCGCTTCCACATGTGACCATCAGGCCTCTGGATGGGTCCATGTCCATGTGGGCAATGTTGTGTTTCCCCTCGTGGAACGTGGCCAATGGTGTCCGACTGCACAACACAAAACAACACACAAGCACAGTATTTAATCAGTTTCCCACTGAAATGTGATCAAATATTTCAACTTTTAGAGACGCCTTTAACTCACTCTTCATCTTTGATGCTTTCAAAGCAGGCATCACACACTCGCACCGGGAACTCGAAGCCCATGATTGGGAATGTGGTGCGTTTAGAACTACATTTCCCACACACAGCCTTGCCGCACTTCCTGCAGTGGTGCTGCACAAAAGGAAACACACCAGTTATGAGCATGACTGACGGATGAGTGGAGCACAGCTGCTGAAGACACTGGTTAGACCTGCCTACCTGTCTCAGCCCCAGGGTCTTAGTGTCCCACATCTGCTTGATGTTCCAGAAGAAAGGCTGCTCACACTTCTGACAAGAGTCGCTGTCTAACCACTGCGGCGCCTGCACACACACGAGCAGTTCAAGATTACAATTAAACATACAAAAACACATGTGCAGTAGACTTAATAAACTGCAAAAAATCATCTTTACATGCAAGGAGCACTCATACCGGAACTGAGACAAAAATAGGGATGAAACACAAAAATTAAAAAAGGTTACAGCTCGCTTTGATTTCTGATGATAACATAATGTTGTGCATTTTCACTTGCTGTCTTTCTTTTCCTCTTTTGGACTGTTAATACCTAGGGTAGCACTTGCTGATATTTTGGACCTTGTTTAAGTCATTTGTACGTTGCTTTGGTTAAAAGCATCTGCGAAATGACGTTTTAAAAGTACTTAATGTATAGTCCTGCATTAGAAATGTATATTAAGATATTCTTTTAGCAGCAAGCGAAAAGGCCATTACCAGAAGATGGCTCCAGCCTGAGCAACCAAGAAATGAGCACTGGATCAACATTATACAAGAAATCTACAAAATGGAAAAAGTGACTTTTCAACTAAAATTGCAAATGGACTTATTTTACAAAACTTGGTCAAAATGGACAGAATATGTCAAGCCTATTGTTTATTGTTTATTGTTAAAAAGTCACCAAAAGTGGGAGGAGCTAGTCTTCCTGGGGTCCACAAGACAAAACAAAAATCACTTAAACTTATCACTTAAAATCACTATTAAACATTGTAGACATTATTATATACATCATCAGAAATCACTCCGAATAAGTTATTACATTCATATCTATTACATTAATTCTCACTTTCATACAGTAAATATGTTAATTCACTACTCACAAATTTAAATAGTGCATTCTCAAGTAATAATTAAAAGATACTTTACTATTCAGTTCACGCATATTCAGTGGGCAATTATTCCAATAACTGATAGCACGATAAATAACTGTTCTCTTTAAGCCTATAAGTTCTGACTTTATGTAAAACTGTCGTTTAACTAACGTTTAACTAACAACGACTGCTGCAAATGATGATGTTAGGAGAAAATGATGATGCTGTGTGATATAGGTACCCCCCTCCCCAACTGTTCCTGTTCTTTGTTGTGTAAAAAAAGAAGAAAAAAAAAAAGAAAAGAAATGTATATTAAGATGATGTCTTACTGTGAATTCAAATTTAATGTTGACACTTTAACATGAACATCAATCAGAAAAACTAGAACTTGAAAAAAACTACAAACACTAAAATTTGAAAAAGTATATACACTGGAAGAGTGCAGCAAACAGTAAAGCCCACAGGTTGTATTTACCAAAGTGTGACGGTGTTATAGTTCTACTAACCTCTTCTCTCTGTGCGTCCATGTTCCACACTGCCATGCCTCCATCAGCTGAGCACGACACCAACTGCCTCGTCAACTGGAGGTAACGTAAGGCCTGAACACGCTCACTGAGGGACGCAGTAAATACAGAGAGCAAATGAAAGGAGAGGAAAGTAAAAATAACAATTATTTTAGATAGATAGATAGATAGATAGATGGATGGATGGATGGATGGATGGATGGATGGATGGATGGATGGATAGATGGATAGATGGATAGATAGATAGATATACTTTATTTATCCCAAGCTGGGAAATTACAGTGTAGCAGCAGCATTACACACAGAGACAATGACAACACAATTAAATAAAAAGAACAACCTAGGCATACTTCAAGCAATAAAATATAAAAATACAATACAAATACAATAAAAAATAAAGTGTATAAAGAAGGAGTATGTATTTAGGAGTAGAATACAATTCCAGTGCAGAATAAATATGAATATACAGTATAAAAATGTTGGTGCTATGAAACAAATAAGGTGCAATGAACAGTGTGCATAAAAAACAAAGTGCATAGCGACAGTATGTAATGAACCAGACTATTATTTGTTATTGTACAGTGTGATGGCATGTGGAAGGAAAGATTTTTTGTATCTGCATTGAGCATAATTCCACAGGAAAATAAAATAACAAGGGAATATACATCCATCCATTTAGGTTGCATGTTTACTGTGTAGTTCAATCTTAGCATCTCTTATAAATGCCCACAGCCAAACATTTACAGCAAAAAAAAAGATAAACCCATTTTAAGCTCCCTGCCAGCAGCAAACAGCAGACAACATTAGGATTAAAAAGTCAAGAGTCAGAATGCTTGAAGAAATTTGGGAATTCAGCAGCTAAAGAGCCAGATTTTTTTTGCAGAAGATGCTGGAAACCCAAACAGAGCTAAATATAACTGAAATAAAATCAATTCAATATCGTCTATACTTGATGTGCATGTTGATAACTGTGTGCTAACGAGTTAGCCATAACATCTTTGTAAACTGCCCAATGATAGCTGTGTATTCAGCTCGTTTTGATCATTTGTGGCCTTAAATTGACTAATGCTGCTTTCATTCGTAGAATACTGCAAGTATACAGATTAGAATAAGACACAAAACAATATAATAAGGCCAATAAACAAGCAGAACTTTGAAATTAAAACTTAAATACCAAAAGATGATAGGGCCATTCCAGCATTTGTCTACTTCAACTTTTATTCTCTTTACCGACTTCTCTCTCTCTCTCTGACATTGACAAAAGCAACTTTTGCTCAACTGTCATTCTGTTAAATCTGTTAAATCCCATGGGTGAAAGTCTATTAAATATATTTTAATACATTACAGAAATGGAGGAGAGGAGGAGGAAATGAAAAAGGAGTGCCAAAAGAGATAAAGACAGGGTCATAACAGGATTTAGGAGCTGTCAGATCTACAAGAGCATTATGACTCTCATTTTTATGAGTGTCTGAGAGGCTAACCTCTGTAAATCCTACACACAACAGTGTACGTGGGCTTTGTTGATGACTCCTGCATCAGGGGGTGGGGACTTGGAGGTGGTGAAATATAAATGAAGGCCGAGAAGTGGAGATAAAAATGGAGTCAGTGCCTGGGGACAGCTGTTGCTGACACCACCTTCTCCCTGATTTAGTTTTTAAGCCTCCCAGGCCCTGACAAACACAGAGGGTGAGGCTAATTCAGCATCCGTGTGTATATATGAAACACTGGTAGACTTACTGGTGTCCCTGCAGCAGTAATGTTCGTCCTTTTCGGCCCCCGATGTCCCACATGATGACGCTGTGGTCGGACGCCCCTGAGAACAGCAGCCTCTGCACAGGGTCCCACCACAGGGTAGCTATACTACCTGCAGGGATTAACAGACAGAGAGAGAGAGAAAGAGAGCAAATACACTTTATTATTGACTTATTAAATAAGTGCTGCAAGTGCCTGAAGGACAGTGTTATAGGACAGTGTTATAGGCTGGCCTGTTGGCTCCACCTGGTGGCTGCTGGGAGAACTACAGAAAGCCCAGACCAAACAGCGGAGAGACGGATGGACGGATGGATAGATGGATAGATATACACTACCGGTCAAAAGTTTTAGAACACCCCAATTTTTCCAGTTTTTTATTGAAATTCAAGCAGTTCAAGTCAAATGAACAGGTAAACAGGAAAGGGTACAAAGGTAAGTGGTGAACTGCCAGAGGTAAATAAAAAAAGGTAAGCTTAACCAAAACTGAAAAATAATGTACATTTTAGAATTATACAAGTAGGCCTTTTTCAGGGAACAAGAAATGGGTTAACAACTTAACTCTGTGGAGTCTTGGGCTATTTTGTCCATTTTTGAATTCTTTTCATGTCTTTGTAAGTCATTTTGTGTCTTTTTTTGTCATTTTGTGTCTTTTTTTGGTCATTTTGTGTCTTTTTTTTTGTCCTTTAGTCCAACATAAAATGTGATTTTGAATCTTTTTTTTACTTTCAAAACACTATCATGCTCAATAAAGAATTTGAAATGTTGCAAATGTGCATTCATTTCAGAGTACACTGAGACATTAAACTGCATAATTTTCAATTCAGTTCTGGAAAAGTTGGTGTGTTCTAAAACTTTTGACCAGTAGTGTACTTTATTCATCCCAAACTGGGAAATTACAATGTACATCGAGCTAACACACACCTGGTAATGTCTTTTTGAATTTGAATGAGCCCTGTTTTTCCATTGTTGTGACCAGTGTTGGAAAAAGTATTTAAATCCCTTACTTGAGTAAAATTATTAATATCACACTGTGAAATGACTCCACCACAAGTGAAAGTCCTGCATTCAAAACTTACTTAATTCAAAGTACATATGCATCTTCATCAAAATGTACTTAAAGTATCAAAAGTAGGCTTCCAGGTTGGAACATGTAGGACCAAGACGTGAGAACCAAGTGAATTTGGGCATAACTTCCTTCAAACTCCTATATACACAAACTTGCGTTGAAGAAATAGTTTCATAAGTTTATTTTTTTCATTTGCTACATTTTTTTTGGTTACTGGAACATGCCAAAGAAAGAATCTGAGACGAAGACGCCCAGCCTAACACTAAGTGGTAAAGTAGCTAACATGGCGACCGCTGCTAATGCTAACGACCTAGCACTGATGTTTGCGACAGAAATGGAAAAACAACACGAACATGGCAGGTTTGATTAAAACATCTCTGGCACCTATCCAGGCAGCTATAGCCACTTTCCACGAGATGGTGGACACACTCAGAAGGAGGGTCACTGCGGTGGAGACCACAGCAGGCAGAAACTTCGATGCCCTGTATAAGAATTTGAATTTATTTTATTTGATAGGGACAATGCAGTTAGCATAGATACAGGGCATGCATCTGATGTGCTGCATACAGAGATATAGCTTCAGCTCATTTTCAACTCCCATCCCTAGTTGGGCTTTTACAACTACATACAAAATCACAATACTATAAAAATCCAATATACAATTACACCATCTACAAAATAGAATAAAAGTACAAACAATTACAATATACATTTACCCTGAGAAAAAATAAAAATAAACCCTGTATAAATATAGCGTAGAGTTTAAAATCATCATAAATCTATACAACAATAAGGAGAAAAGAAAGAAATAACAGAGAAAAAGGAAGAAAGAAAAAAAAAAAAAAAAAACTACTTAAGACTATAAGACTTTAAGAATGGGTACAGCTCTGGTTTGCTTTAAGGCAACACTTAGTGTTTTTTGTGAATGTTTCAGGATTAGTTATTGATTTCATTTCAGTTGGTAATGTATTCCAGATTTTACATCCTTTAATTGAGAAAGATATTACAGAATTGCAAACTCTGAATGATACGCTGGTTGATCGCATTGATGACCTGGACAACCGTTCTAGGAGAGTAAATCTTTGTATTATTAATGTGCCCGAAGATAGTGAAACCACACTTTTGAAGGACAACATGGGGAACCTTATTCACTTCACCGCCCGAACTGGAACGCGCGCATTGGGCTTTGAAACAGAAACCTAAAAGGGTCCAGACACCCAGACCCATCATCGTTGCCTTCCACAGATTTCAAGACCGTGAGCGAGCTCTGCGTTGGGCAAGGCACAAGGACGTAATGTACGAGGGAAATACACTGAGGTTTTACCCCGACCTGAGCGCTAATCTCTCCAAGAAACATGACGCCTTCAAGAACGTCAAAGCAGCTCTCTATCAGCTCAGACAAATTTCAATCTGTTTGGGAACCTCTTTTGTCATCCTTCAGTAATCTCCAAGAGCTTCCCAAGACATTGATGGACTAAATTAGAAGATTGCAGGAGTCTATAGAGTCTTGCGGTTTGGGCCAACACTTAGGCACACTTGGCCGGTCATACAGAGCTCTGCAGTCATGTTGTCCCTCATTGAAATCCTATTCATTTATTGGTGTTTTAATTTTATTTAGATGTATCTACAGTCAGGTCCATGAATATCTGGCATTTGGAATTTTCCGCATTTTGGCTCTATATACCACCACAATGGATTTGAAATGAAACTATCACGATGTGCTTTAAGTGCAGACTTCCAGCTTTAATTTGAGGGTATTTACATCCAAATCAGGTGAACGGTGTAGGAATTACAACACATTTTATATGTGCCCTAGTATAAAGTATATAAAAGTATACAAGTATATAAAAAGTAGTAAAAAAGTTTTATATATTCTTAATATATTATTGGGTTATTATTATTGATGCATATAAGTAAGCAGGGTTTAAATTTTGTATGTATTTTAACTCATTTTAACTACTTAATATTCTTTTATGAGGTTTCAATAAAAAAAATTTAAAAAACTATTTGTTTTTCGTGGTAAATCTCGACCTGAAAAGTAACTAAAGCTGGCAGCTAAAAAGAAAAAAAAAAAAGTACAATATTTGCCTTAAAATGTAGTGGAGTAGAAGTATAAAGTGCACATACCTTAAAACTGTACTTAAGAACAGTACTTGAGTAAATGTACTTAGTTACATTCCACCACTGGTTGTGACAAAGATATTAATTTCCCAACCAGAGGTACTTCTGTCCCTGGGGGTGCATGGAAAATTTTGGAGGAGCTGAATTAATGATAATTAATGTTTGTCTATTAGAATTAGCTCCTAGCAGCTCTCCTGTAAAACTAGCTACAAGTGGAGTGAGAAACCTGTTGAGTAGCTTCTTGCTAGTTAGCTTAATTGTCAAACTGTAGCAGCTGTTTGTTGTTCCAAACTACATTCACATGTTTAAGAAAGGAAGAAAACAGACCAAAAGCTGGTGCCGTCACTGAAAATAGTTTATGGAATTACACTAATAGTATTTGGAAATTTTTATGGATTATTTGGAGCTTTTTATGGCCCTCTGCATTAATTCAGCAGGGAACTGAACTGCATGACACAGACCATCTGCCCATTTTACACATGCTGAACACCCACTATCCTTTTTGTCATCACAGGACATTTCACAGTCCACAACTAAGAATGCTTTAACTGCATTTCTGGTTTTGAACCTCAACTGCAAAATAATTCATTCTTTCCATGTTTCCAGTGAAGCTCTGAAAAGCCATTAAAAGGGAAAAGAACTCTGGGACAGACAATAAAGCTCTTAAAGTTAGACCAGTCATATGGGGAATAATAGCCTGTGGCAGGTGGTGGACTGATTAGACTGGCAGTAAGTGTACATGAATCATAGAGCCAGCATGAACATACACAGAGCACCATACCACCATGTAGGGCTGGGCGATATGGACCAAAACTCATATCCCGATATATTTAGGCTGAATATCAATATACGATATATATCCCGATATTTTTATCGCAGTGAGAGCAAATGTTACAAGTAGTTTTTTTGAAACTGTTTAAGTGAACATAAATATTGTATAACAGTAGTAATCAAAGCTCCATAAAGTGCAAATTTAAATAAAATATCTTTAAAAAAATAGCCTATGAAATAAAATAGGCCGATCTTTTTCTGAAATAAATATATTTATATGAGAAAAGAACAACGAACATTACAAAATAACTAAATATGACAAACCCTAGTAAGGGCAGCATTTCTATATAAAGAAAACAAAATTTAACTATATAGATATATGCGAGTTGGTCTAATTCCATATCACATTTAAAAATATATCCAGCCCTACTACCATGGAACCCTGTCATTGAACCGGCTTGTAAAACGTTCCTGGGTAAGTCAAAAAAAACTTTTTTCAAAGTATAAAAACCTTGATGTAAGAGCAGGGTGAGGTCTGACCTTTCCATTCTGTTTTCCTAATTGAATCAATCATAATTTCCTTTAAATATTCTGTGGAACTCCTGCTTGTGCACAGCTTGAGCCCAGCACCGCACCCATTAGAATGCATTATTATTAATCCAATTAATATGTATTATCATGAGAACCAAGGCCGATCAGAGAGAGAGGAAGGATGTTCTTGTTGTGAAAGGATTTGTATTCTTTAGATTTTATCATTTTAAAAAGGTAAAGGCACACTAACACCGTCTGTCCCAGCTGGCTAACCTGTAGACAATATGTCTGTGGTAAAAATAGGCCTCTTTATTAGAGGAGATTGTCGGTCTGATGAGTCATCCCTCACCCTGCTCTCAACAAGCTCATAAGCACATGTGTGATAAGTGCCAGAGGAAGAACACGGGGCAGTTTGTTTCACACAGTGAAGCGTCCCGGCGGCTCTTTTTATTTTGGGATCCATTTTCTCGGCACAGCTACAAGCACCCCTGAGTCATGCATCCATCCTCTGATGAAGCATTTATACACAACACAGTTGCCAGATCTGAACTCAGACAAACAGATATGGGGATTTCCAGAGCAGCATGAGAGATAACATTTTCCATCATCATAATCATCATCCAAACCAAATGATGGGATTTCTTGCAGAGAGGAGGTCTCACATCCTGCCATCAGAGCTCTACTCGGAAAGTAAATGTCAGACCACATAAAGCTTTTGTGGCAGCGTGTGGCGACTCAGTGCTCTATTTGATAGGATGCACACAGGCACTTCCTTTAGTTTTGCATTTAATAATCTATAAACAGACATCTGCATCTCTGCAATCTGTGAGCTGCATGACGGTGTGTTCAGACCGGACACGTAGCGAATATTTCGCGCGACAAGATTACATACAAAGTCAATGCAAACACGCGAATAGACGCAAATTTTTGCCCGCGGCGCGAATCGCGGGTTTCGCGCGGCGCGAATGAAACAACGCAAATTTGCGTGAGTTCAATAAATTCAACTTTGGCGAAATATTCGCGTGACGCTGTGTCGGGACAGCCTATCAGCGTTGAGATTCTGGACGACAGTGACGTCATGCATCCCGGGAACCCGCCTATTCCGGAAAAATGGAGGAGAAACTTATTGTTGCGGTCTGTGGGCTTCCCGAGCTTTTTGACACATCATCACCCTCCTACCGCAACCGGAACCATAAAGATCTTGCCTGGAGGAGGGTGAGTGAGGTCACCGGTCTGCCTGGTAAGTTGTGACAATGTGATTTCAGCTATCTGTTGTGTCATGGTTGATGACAGAATGAAATGGAGGGAATTATTTGGCGCTAAATAGTCTCTTGGGCGAAAATTCGCAAGTTATTTACTCGCGCAAGTGACGCGAGTAAATTCAACAACTCGCGCGAGTAACGCGACGCGAAAATTCGCTACGCGTCCGGTCTGAACACACGGTGAGAAGGAAGCGTTTTGGTTTCTGGAGTAGTATTGACTAGGGGTGTGACGATATTCTCAGCTCACGAGACCAGACGCGACACGATATTGGATTCACAAGAAAAAGACGAGATTTTAAGAAAACTACAATGACAATATATGACTGGACCAACAGACTTTTAATTAACCAAGTTGCACATGCATTTTGAAATGTTTTATTATAACTCCTTACATGCATGATGTAAGCATGAGCTTTTAATAAACTTCCTCCACAAATTGAAACTGAAACTAAAATGTATAAAAGTTAAAATAAGATAAATAAAAATTTTAAAAATCCCCCAGAGGGATTTATGAAACTCCGGGGGTGACGTATGGTTTTTCGATCGTCACGTAATCGCTTAGCAGCAGTTTCGACCGTGATCACATACAGGACAGATTAAACACGGGAGACGCAACTGTGGCCTCCGTCGCTAACTGCACAACATCAGCAGCTGATCAAAACAAAGCAGCATGGCTAATTATCATAAACATAGAAATCTTGAATTAACCGGCATGCTAACTGTGCACAGAGTGTCCGGTGCTTGTTGTAAACAAACAGAGATCGCTAAGTGTCGACCCTTAGTATTGACCGATCATGTTTGTAGTCCATGTGAAGGGCAAAAGAGGCGGAAATGCAATCTCAGAACCTATTGGCTGATGACGTTTTACCTTTTTTTTCTAGCTTTTTCTTAACCTTAGCTCTAAGACTACAGTATCTACTGGTATCATAAGGAACTAGAAAACCCAAGGAATCCAATGGTAACCATGTCATCTTGGCTGGAAGGGGATGAAATAAGGCTCCACAGTTAGGTTAAACGTCAGCAAGGGAAAAACTGGCATCACCATTTATAATGCAGGCCCTTGACCTCTTACCTCAAGATCTGAAAATTTTACTGAATGAAAATCACCCATGGCCGAAAGCTGACTTTCACAAACATTAACACTGTTCTTCTCTTTTGCCATGCATAATGTATTTCTGATAGTCAAAAAGCAGTTCAACTTTGAAATGGAAACCACAGAGTGTGTGTCATCATATTGGACTCAACTGGTCTCTTATTTACTTGAATTATGAAGTTATGTGGCAGAATCTGGGTCATCAAATATTTACTGCGGCCACATCAGCATATCTGGCTTCAGCATCAGAAGCCTGCTTGTGTGTTCAAGAATGCAAGACAAACTATTTGTGCTGAGACCTTTGCTAGGAAAAAACAATAGTTCTGTGTCAATGATGAACATGATTCTTTTTACGTACAGGCAGGTGAGTCTTTACCTTCATGACCCTTCAGTGTAGTGATGGTGGAGTACGTCTGCTTCTCCAGCTTCAGCAGCGTGATCTGTCCTGAGTAATCGCCAACAAAGGCATGTTGCGTCTCGTGATCATATCTGAGCAGGGAGTCAGGGCTCAAACACATATCAGCCATGTTTCCATTAAATTCAAAGCAAATTTAGAAGCAAAGTTTGTGAAATGTTGCATTAAAGAAAATGCAAATTAGGGACGTTTCCATCAGCTGGTTTAGAGGGAATAAACAAAGCTGTATGAACCTACTTTGGTCAAAAGATGGCAGTGTAATATATTGCTGTGGGCTAATCCATCAGTAAACAGTAGAAGAGTAGAAACAACAACAAAAAGAGGTTGCTGATTGGACAACTTTGGCCACCCACGAGACAAAATGCACTGTCAGGACCTGAAGTTGATTCGAAGCCTTTCAAAATAAAAGCAAGCATACTGGCAGGAAGTATTTTTCGTTCCCTGTGTTTATTTCTTGGGTCTTTATTTTATGTATACATTGTGAAAATGTTTTTATGTGTATTGATGTGTTCAATTAAAAAGATAAAAATATCTTTCCAGTTCAACTGGATAAGGTGAAAAAATGCAAGAAAATATCAAGATAAAAACAAACAAAAAAGACAGTCTGGCTGCCGACCTGCACTGTGAGGAACCTTCGTTGCAGACCTGCACTGTGAGGTCCGGAAGTTGATTTGAAGCCTTTCAAAGTAAAAGCGAGTCTACCGGAAGCACATATTTTTCGTTCCCCGTGTTTGTTTCTTGGGTCTTTTATTTTATATTTTATGTGTAAATATGTTTATGTGTAATTTAAAAAAAAGTCCAAAACCTGATTCTTTCAAATTAATATAACTTTACAGGGCAATATATAGTGTACAATGTAACATTCTAGTGATTAAGACTGTTTCTATTTCTTCGTATGACGAAAAGTTGTTGTCACTTGACTTTTACTCACCTCGTGGTCTCCACACTTCACATGGCGAACGAAAAATATGTGTTTCCGGTTGACTCTATTTTATTTTGAAAGGCTTCAAAACACCTTCTGAACCTCACAGTGCAGGTCTGTAACTTCCGGTCCTTACAGTGCAGACAGACCCCTCTCAAATCTTCAGGAATTAGATTCAATTGTGCAAGTTAAATGTTGGCTACGTTAGAACTAGTTTGGAAAAAGTGTTTCTATCTCCCCTTTAAAGCATTAACTATTTTTCGAAAAAGACAACTCAAGCAACCAAAAAAACCTTTATGCATATTATTAGATGTTTTAGCAAATTTTGGTGTTTCCATCAAGCTTTTCTCATGCAAATCTTCAACATGTGCAGAGAAATTCATTGATGGAAACAGGACTACTGATACGTACTATATAGTGTAGACACAGGGAGTGATTGAAGGATACTGTAGGCAGGAGGCCCAGGCTGTGAAGTAGTGTCTCCCCAGCATGCTGCCACTCTGGGTGCACATCCAGCTCACACTCTTGTCGTGCCCAGTACTCACCACCCACTCACTTTCCAGGGAGAACACCATATCTGACACGCGGTTCTGGTGGGCTGCAAAACACACATGCATAAAGTGTTAAAACAAGGCACGTTGGATAAACATCAAACAACATTGCATCTCTTCCATTGGGCTTTACATCCAAGCCATCACGGATGAGCCACCTAAGACTTATCTGCCCTTTCCATGTGCTGATCCAACCAGAAGCTCTGCTTAGTGTCGCTGTAATCCAGACTTAGACAGACGAATCCCTTCAGACGGTCTTAATGGTCCATCTGGGGATCACTTCTAAAAGGTGCACTCTTTTATTGTTAACTCTCTATATTCAATGTGTCTAATTTACAGACAAAAAACCTTTTGAAACACTGAAATGTTACATTTAATACCAAAACTCTGCTGTCCTAATATGCTACTTATGTTATCTTTGAATCTGCAATAGATTTTTTGCAGCATTGTTCAGATCCAAAGAACTTACTAACTTAGATACTAATTATCTATCTCAAGCTAAACTTTGTGGAAATGTGTACAAACTGACAAGTACGACACATAAAATAGTTCCAATCGATGTCATCTTTCTAAAGAGATATCTGCATACAAATGCAGAATGTAGGCAATGGGAGGTTCTGCAGCATTTCGTTTCCATTTGGAGCCTGAGTAGCATTGACCAATCATGTTTGAGCCAAGGTTATAAAAGTTTTGGATTTTTCGTTAGATTTAGTTTTAATTTCGTTGTGATTTTTTGTTTTCAGATTCAGTTCATTTTAATTTGTTTTTAGAGTGAGTTTGCTAGTTTTAGTTTAGTTTTTAGTTTTTGAAAATGCTCAGTTTCAGTTTAGTTTTTGTTAGTTTGAGTTTTTTGTAATGGGCTATGTGTTGGGTCCAAGATTCAAAGAGGTAATAATACATTTTGCCTTTAATTCCTTTGGTTTATCCATCTCAGCCCCAGTAAGGTTATTAACTCTTACAGTTCCAGGTGTTTTGAATTCTGGTTAGAGTGTAGACATCCCAGTCTCAGTAAACATATTTACCATGTGTTCCTGCACGTTCACTAACCAGCAGATATTTAGTTGGAGCTAAATAAATACATTTCATATCAACCAAAAAGGATTATGCAGTGTTTCCCTACATGTATTCTGTGGTGGTGTGCTGCCGCTGCTGGATTTTCAGCCCCACGGCAAAAAACTTCCACTTGCACACAGTGAAAGCACAACATTCAAAGTTTACAGAGTTTTGCACCAGCGACACTTTAACCATAATAACTAAACGGTTTGCGTTTATGTTTTCTTAAAGCTGAGAAGTTGCTCTTTACAGCCAACATGGTGTCATTACGGTAATTTCACTCGCGCTTCTCCTGCCCACAAAGCAGGAATACACACACTCAGCAGTGGAGAAATAGAAACACTGGATTATGTATGAAAAAAAGTTGACAAAGACGGAAACGAAGGATATTTTCACTATAATTTTAGTTTGTTATAGTTAGTTTTATAACCACACAATACAGTTTCAGTTAGTTATCGTTTTTTTGTTTTTTTTTAATCTCTCGTTTTTATTTTTATTTCAGTTAACGAAAATGTACACTACCGGTCAAAAGTTTTAGAACACCCCAATTTTTCCAGTTTTTTATTGAAATTCAAGCAGTTCAAGTCAAATGAACAGCTTGAAAGGGTACAAAGGTAAGTGGTGAACTGCCAGAGGTAAATAAAAAAAGGTAAGCTTAACCAAAACTGAAAAATAATGTACATTTCAGAATTATACAAGTAGGCCTTTTTCAGGGAACAAGAAATGGGTTAACAACTTAACTCTATGGAGTCTTGGGCTATTTTGTCCATTTTTAAATTCTTTTCATGTCTATGTAAGTCATTTTGTGTCTTTTTAGTCATTTTTTGTCTTTTTGTGTCATTTTGTGTCTTTTTTTTAATCATTTTGTGTCTTTTGGTGTCTTTTTTTGTCATTTTGTGTCTTTTTTTAGTCCTTTAGTCCAACATAAAATGTGATTTTGAATCTTTTTTTTACTTTCAAAACACTATCATGCTCAATAAAGAATTTTAAATGTTGCAAATGTGCATTAATTTCAGAGTACACTGAGACATTAAACTGCATCATTTTCAATTAAATTCTGGAAAAGTTGGTGTGTTCTAAAACTTTTGACCAGTAGTGTATTTTCAATTCTAGTTTTTGTTATTTCGTTAGTTTTTGTTAACTATAATAACCTTGGTTTGAGCGTGCTTTGAATGCATGCAGGTGAAACGTCCATGTGGAGAACAAAAGAGGTGCAACACATTTGATAAGATAAAACCTTTGAACCCATCTGTTCATAGAGATTAGCCAGAATTTCACCTGCACCTAAAACACTTATAAAGAGTATTGATAAAGTTGCTAATTACATTTTAAATAATAACAGATGAAAGACTTGGCCGGGACATGTGTTAATATGTGAATATCTGTTGGCTACACCGGAACCTCTGAAATATTGTCTAAATAAATCTAAATGGCCTTCAGACTGATGGCTGACATTTGCTGCAACAATTCAGCTATAAACACATGCCATGTTAGCTTTAAATATTTAACTCAATTAAAACATCAAACAGATTTAATGTTTGATGTTCTCAAAAATTAAAAATTTCCCACCTTCAAAGCTACTTCAGAGAGAGAACTTGAAGGGGGGATTTGCTTAAATCACTGCTGCACAGTGTAGCAAATGACATGACATGCTATCTGGACTGATCTAAGAAGTGCTATATTGGATAAATCCAGTTATAATGGCTCATCTTACTGCAAAGCATCACTAATATGTTAAGCTTGGAAATGAGACAGTGAGATTAACATTAGAACTGAGGAACATAAACATTAAAGACATTTTATGCTACATAAGGCCACATGAGCTTTCTGTTTTGCCCCTTGGTACTTTTCATTACAGAGAAAATTCTTTGAATATTTTGTCCTCTTATCTTTTACTGCATCATGACCAAATTGCAGCTGTTCATGGCTCTCACCAGTGAATTGGTTTTGTTTTACTAGTGCTCCTTTCAGATTTTTTTCCTCCTGGCAGTGGATGAAGTGACGGACATTTAAGAAATATTTTTAGTAGGGCCGGGACTTTAACGTGTTAATTAATTACACAAAAATTAACGCGTTAAAAATTGATTTTAACCACACTTATTTTTGCACCGCGGAACGTTTCTCACTGGATGAGTTTCAGCCGGACCGATTATACTGGAGCACCAACTAGCGTTCATGAGTTCAGACAACAACAAACCACAGTGAACATGAAGGAAGAAGCTGATGAGACCTTTGGTTGGCCGCGTGGATGATGGGACATTTTGTTACAAAAAACCAACGGATGGAAGCGTCGATAAGAGCATGGTTGTGTTGCTATGCAACAAGGAATTCACATATCACCGCAGCACATCGAGCCTCAAGTATCACCTCAATGCAACACATATAGCAGCTAGCGGCTAGTGTGGTAGCTAGCGTGGATTGTGTTTTACTTAAAAAACCAAAGTATTGTAGTTTACAGAAGGTCTACCTACCTATAGGCTACCTGAACTTCTGAAATGTACTATATTTCTAAATATGCTATTGCTACACTTAATGGCAAAAATTGCACTGGTCTGTTGGACTCGAACAAAAATAAACAATATTTTTGTTGCTTAAGCTTATGTATTCAGTCATTATTTAATGGTATACTAAAAATCCATGTGAAAAAAAGTACTTCTCAATATTACTCAAATATTTATACGCGATTAATTTTGATTAATTAATTACAAAGCCTCTAATTAATTAGATTTTTTTTTTTTAATCGAGTCCCGGCCCTAATTTTTAGGTGAAACATTAGCTACATATGTCCAACTTCTTACTGTGTAACCTGCTGCTGTCCTCGCTATCTGATGGATGAATGATTTTGTGCAGATTATGCAAAAGACACAGCTTACTTACATCAGAAGTAATTAATCTGAACTACACAGAAGAAAACATTTTCCAGATTTCCATCAGTCTGTCAGAACAATTTATAACTACACTGAACACATGAAAGCTGCTTCAAAGCATTGGCTAATGGGTTGCTAAAAAAAAGCCAATATTCCTTTGTCTGCAGTTCTGAAGAAAGTAAGAGTGAGTGCCAAAGGCAAATGGCGATGTTAAGCCCTGGCTGCCTTTGAAGTGCACAGACACATCGTAATGCTTGTTTGATCTGATCCTGACTCATGCTTTTGCTGTTTGATTATGCTACAAGTGGCAGAAACCAGACGGAGCTTTCCAGCAGTGACGTGTGTTTTGTCCTTAAAAGCAACAGGCTCATATGATCCTCCACTGACGGAGCTAAAGGGCTGCAGATACAGTCACTGTGTGTAATATGACATAATCGATAAATTATACTGATCATTTTCCAGATTTATCTTGTTAAAAATTATGAAAAAAGGCCAGGGACAAATACTCAGAGTCCAAGGTGGCATCTTTAGATGTCTGGTTTTGTCCGACCAAAAGTCCAAAATCCAAAAATAATCTCTCTAAAATGATGAGAAAAACGCGAAATGAAAAGTGAGAAAATATATTTTTAAATGTGATACGGATCACATCATATGTATCGATATAGTTCAAATATTTTTCTTTCTTTATATATATATATATATATATATATATATATGCTGCCCTTACTAGGGTTTGTGATATTTAGTTATTTTGTAATGTTCATTGTTCTTTTCTCATATAAATATATTTATTTCAGAAAAAGATTGGCCTATTTTATTTCATAAGTTATTTTTATTTAAGATATTTTTTTATTCAAATGTGCACTTTATGGAGCTTTAATTTTTTTTAAAAGGTACTCCTGTTGTTATACAGTATTTATGCTCACTTAAATAAACACTTTCAATGAAACTACTTGTGACATGTCATATTTGACTTTGACTGAACATTTGCTCACTTTGCGATAAAAATATCAGGATATGTATCGTATATCGATATTCAGCCTAAATATATCGGGATATGACTTTTGGTCCATATCGCCCAGCCCTATTCTGCCAAATGTCAACTTTTTGCTAAATTAGACTTGACAGTTGTGTGTGTGTGTGTGTGTGTGTGTGTGTGTGTGTGTGTGTGTGTGTGTGTGTGTCCTTGTCTCATGTTCTCACCTGGATATGTTTTGACATGGTTCATCTTGTTAAAGTCTTCAGAGATGAGAAACTCCTGGAAGGTAAGCAAACAGAAAAAAAAAGTGAAAATCAAATAACCATCCTGCCCCTACAGGCATCTGGAAGCATCTAAATATTGAAACGGTGGCCTTTTTAAACCAGATCTGCAGGATTTTTTTAAACACTAGAATGTTTGAACAACTAAAAGGAGAAAGCCTGGAGTAAGAACATGAAGCCGGTGAGTTAGCTTCACTCACCACAACAGCCCCATTGTCCTGGCCTATGAAGATGCGTCTGCTGTCATGGTGGTACGACATGCAAGAGCATGGAGCTGCAGGAGGAACAAGAAGACATTGATCATGAGCGGGGAGGTCCCTATACATGTGCATCTGAATTATTGGTAACACTTTCTATGAAGACTACATCTATAGTGCATTATGAGCGCATTCATAGTGAATTATAATGCTCATTATAATCAATCATAATGCATTATGACTGCACTCATAAACACATATAAAGCTTCATGATGCACTATATCAACAGTTATAAATATAGCTTATAATGACTTATAAATCCAAGTGTCTTATGAGTGCTCTTGACTGGTTATAAACTACAGGCTGACTGATGAGGCTTATAATACATTACAACTACTCATACCCCTCTATACACACACCTCAACAATCAATTGTTATAAGGACTCATAGGATGCCATAAGTAGAAATAAATGATCAATGTATGCTTTAAGTAAAGTGAGGTTCATATAGACGCATCTATAATGCAGTATAGCTAATCATGGTGTTTCATTGTTAGCTAGCATATAGGCATAGGCATCCTATGAGTCCTTATAACAATTGATTGTTGAGGTGTGTGTATAGAGGGGTATGAGTAGTTGTAATGTATTATAAGCCTCATCAGTTAGCCTGTAGTTTATAACCAGTCAAGAGCACTCATAAGACACTTGGATTTATAAGTCATTATAAGCTATATTTATAACTGTTGATATAGTGCATCATGAAGCTTTATATGTGTTTATGAATGCAGTCATAATGCATTATGATTGATTATAATGAGCATTATAATTCACTATGAATGCGCTCATAATGCACTATAGATGTAGTCTTCATAGAAAGTGTTACCGCATTGTTTTCCTCATTGATGCAATGCAGTCTTACTTACAGGAGACTGTGTGGTAGATGCTTGGCCAGTACTGACCGCTGTCTCTTTTCAGCCAAACCCGAATGGTTCTGAAGGAAAAATATCAAAACATCACATTCAAAGCTGTCTCAGATGTCTTCTCATGGGTCATTCTGGAGTCTGTTTTGTGTTATGAAGGTCAGTTTTTGACATACAGAAGTTTAAGTGCATTTCTAATACTTTACTTACTGTTATGGCTCTACCCTGCAGTAAGATACATACTTAAAGTAATAATATGCATGACTTTACTAAAATCAATGTATAGACTAATTCCATGTGTACTGCCCTACAAAGCCTAACTGCAGTAATTACATTTTTGGTCAAAATTGAGTTATAAGTAAAAATGAACTCCTTGATGTCTGTTTTATTTTGTGACAAGGTTTTAGATTTCAATTTTGCTTTATTTCTGAGAAATAATGATATAAAAACCAGACAATCCAACTCAAAACCAAGCAGTAATTGCACTTACCACGGTCTGCTTTGGATATATATACTAATTTAAACATAAAAATAATAGAAATCATACGTTTATGTGAAAGGGGAATTATTATCTATATAGTGATGAAGTAAAAAAGTGATACAATTATATTTAGACTAAAATATAACATTTCTTGATAATATGAAGTCTAAAATACACAAATCTTTGAATAGAATTGTTAAACTCTTTTAAATACACTGATAACAAAATCAATTTAAAAATGTTTATTCACTGAAAACAAAATATAAAAGCTGAAAGAAGACAACAACATTGTAGTTACTGCACTCTGTTTGTGCTTTACTATTAGAACCTTTTACAGCAATGCGGTAAATATGTTTTGGGGTCAAAGGTCAAATATATCATCATGATTTTTGAGCATAAAAATTACATCATCAATACATGTGGAAATAAGTGTCAAATCACTTATCTTCATTTAACCAATTTGGCTGGCCAATTAAAACACCTTAAAAAAATTTAAAGTAGTTTTTCTCAGTTTTAACTTTTGCGTAGTTACTACAATTAGACCTTGAGGGCAGTATAGACTAATATAAAAATATCTGTCATAACCATCACGTATGACCCATTAGAGGTTTGTATGTGCAGAGACCCTGCGCTCTGCCTGCATTTTCTTTTTTCTTTTCATTCTGTTGTATTCTGGATGTTTCTGGGAAATGGCCTTAGAGCACAAAGCTACGAAAATAGCAGACCAAGCACCAAAAATTGCAAATTAGTTTTTGAGTGAGATTTGTCCACTTGGTGTTTCACTTCACTATGAGTCAATCTGAGGTTTGCTTTCACTATCTTTGAGCCAGGGAGGAGGGACCAAGTTTGAATGTCGTGTTTACAAACAGTCGGCAACAATTCCTGCATAGCATGCCTTTAATGTGAACATGAGACTTAGTCATTTTCAGTGGAAATACTTGATGGAAATAACCACTGAATCGAGCCAGGCTGGGCTTAATCCTTGTCCGGGAAACCAGCCCTAATTCTCTATAAACACAATGCTTGATTCTGTTCACAAATCAGCACTGGAAGGGATAGGGTGACTAATCTATTAACAGTGTGTTTAAATACATTGGGTTGGTGAAAAATTATTCTTGGCCTGTCACATTTTTTTCCAAATGCTGCTCCAGCCATGAGCTTAATCTTTGTCAGCCTTAATTCTGACTAAATGTAACTTGATTATTGTTGTTTTTTTGCAATATGTATTGTGCCTTAATACATTTTAACACTTAAATGGTACTTTAGATTAGCACCCACCTCTAAAAATACTAAAATAAACAGGACAACTTTGCAAAGATTGTACTGTCAATTGGTACAATCAAACCATAGTTTTCAGATCCTTTACAATAAGCTTTTTTTCTTTTACAGGAGTAAGGTTTAAATTATTTTTTAGGAAAATGTCAAAAACGCACGCACACAAAGTCTCTATATCGAAAGCAGTAACTGTACAGCTGTGTTTCATCAAGGAACCTGAATGTTTCACTGCTGCATCATTAACCCGCAACTTCCCTTTTGTATATCAAGTGGGTTAGATGTGGGATGGAAACTACATCTCATTTCTTCACATAATCTAAGTTCCTTCATCTTTAAATGAGGACGTTGCTTCTTTGCACTTATTACCAAACAGATCAGTCATCTTATTACTGTAACACTTAACTCAGTGAATGTGAAGGACTGATAAGACCACAATAAAACCTTCTACAGTCAGAGTAGGTTATGTTTGATTATAGTTATAGTTATAGTATAAGATGAATAATCTTCTTTAAAAATCCTACCACTGCTTATTGTTTATCCATATTGTTTTTTATAGTTGTGTGCTCTATAATGACCGAATAACCCCTGAACATCACATCTTGTATGTGAACACTACCCTACAATGCCTAACTTCAGTAACTACAATTTTGGTTGAAATTGAGTTATAACTAAAAATGAACTCCTTGATGTCTGTTTTGTCTTGTGACAAAGTTTTAGATTTCAATTTTGCTTTATTTCAGAGAAATAATGATTTTTAAAAATTGCAGCAACTACAAAATCAAAACAGACCGCAGTAAATTCACTTACCACGGTCTGATTTGGATATATATATATACAAATTTAAACATAAAACCAAAGCAGATGATCTGATATAGTATAACCTTGGATTTCTTATTGTGTTGACACAACAGCAGTCAGGAAATTAATAAATTAATGCTTTCATTCCAACGTCCAGCTAAATGCGTTTCATGAAAAACACTTGCGACAGATTAAAGTCTTATCGATTACGAGGAGCACTTGAAGGCATCAGAGGCTGGTTTGGGAAAGTAATGTTTACTGTTAGCAGCAGCTAGCTGTCATTATAGTTCAGTCAATACAGCCTGAAACATGAGAATATTCTTACGTACGGCAGTATTGAGTCGTAAAGCCCGACGTGATGACGTGAAAATGCTATTCTCCTGTTTGCTGTGACGTTTGGTTGTTTGCTGGCGGATATTTTATGGAAAGGAGTCATTATTGATGGTTTCTGTCCCCACACCCTCCCACGCTGCCCGTGGCTCCATATGGAATATCCCAGCCGCGACATTTATCCCGGTGTTGTGCCGTAAAAAGCACCCCTGCCGTGAAAAGCACCCCCTCGTCGCGGGAACGCGCATGTGGAGAGGACGCTATAAACTACTACCAAACGGACATATATTACCCACAGAGCTCTTATTCACCAGTAAATGTCAAAAAGGACTAAATGCTCATGTTTAATTTACTACAAATGACAACGTACACACAATGACAAAAAATATATTCTCATTCCACGTCACGTTCTGTTTAGCGTCCAGTTTTGTGTTAATGATTCATGTTTAAATGCGCTCGTGTGTTCCACAATAGTCATACTTTCCCACAATCACAGTCACAGATAACAAAAATCGGGTAAATGGTTATTGATGTCATTAATTAATAGCCTGCTTACTGTGTTGTCTTCCTTAATATTTGTAAATATATATAATATAAACTCCTAAGTATGTGTTTGTGTGAGTGTATATATAATATATATATATATATATATATATATATATATATATATATATGTGTATATTGAAGTGTCAGTGTGTTGTTTTTTTTCTTGGTCTACTTAGCATTGAATATAAACTCCTCAGTAAACTCCCCGCGACGAGGGGGTGCTTAATACGGCACAACACCGGAAACACAAAACTGTTATTTCTTATCCCTTCTTTTGTCCTTATTTAACCAGTGAACCAAAAACGATGAGTATAAAGACCAGTAAATAGACTGAGCCCGCTAGCTGAAAGCCTTTAGCCTGCTGCCTGGACTCACCTGTCCTCGCTGACCGTGATCACTCCATCTTCTTTAGGGATTAACACGGCGGAGTTGACAGCGTCCGAGTGTCCCTCGATCTTGTTCAGGAGAATCGGTCTAGCCGTCTGGGGCCTCGAATGAATCTCCGCAGCCATGGTTTTAGTTAAGGATCCAGCAGTGTTTTCCTTCAGCTGATTTTCCTCCTCTCTGGCCAGTAAAGGAGGAGATCAGCTGACACCCGGAGCTGCTGCAGGATTACCGTAATGACTGCAAGAGTGGAGCAAGAATTCAGTTTCGCCACATGCCGTAATACCGTAATACGCACAAGGTCAGTGGTGGAAAAAGTATTCAGATCCAGATCCCTACGGTGGCCCTGAAGTGCAAATCACAACGGCAAATCAGAAAACACAACAACAAAACAGAAAACACAACAACAAATCAAAAAACACAACAACAAAACAGAGAAAACAACGACAAAACAGGAAACAAAATGACAAATCAAAAAACACAACAGCAAATCAGATAACACAACGACAAATCAAAAAACACAACGGCAAATCCAAAAACACAACAACAATCAAAAAAACACAACAAAACAGAAAACACAACGGCAAATCAACAAACACAACGGCAATCAAAAAAACACAACAAAACAGAAAAGACAATGGCAAATCAAAAAACACAACAACAAAACAGAGAAAACAACGACAAAACAGAAAACAAAATGACAAATCAAAAAACACAACAGCAAATCAGATAACACAACGACAAATCAAAAAACACAACTGCAAATCAAAAAACACAACAACAATAAAAAAAACACAACAAAACAGAAAACACAATGGCAAATCAAAAAACACAACAATCAAAAAAACACAACAAAACAGAAAACACAATGGCAAATCAAAAAACACAATGGCAAATCAAAAGACACAACAACAATAAAAAAAAAAACACAACAACAAATCAAAAAACACAACAGCAAATCAGAAAACAAAACAGAAAACAGTTTGTCTGGCGATGTTGTCCTTCCGGTTCAAAGGACAACCAGAGTAATCAGCAACGATTCATGTCGCCCGAGTGTATCTATCTTTTCCGGTTTGGTTAATGTCGTTGTTGTTTCTGTTTTGTCGTTGTGTTGTTTGATTTGTCGTTGTGTTTTTTGATTTGTTGTTGTGTTAAGTAATTTGTTGTCGTGTTTTTTGATTTGTTGTTGCGTTAAGTAATTTGTTGTTGTGTTTTCTGATTTGCCGTTGTGATTTGCACTTCAGGGCCAACGTAAGATCCAGATCCAGTACTACTACCACGCTGTGAAATTTAAAAAAAAACGTACTTTAGTAAAAGTACAAAAGTATCAGCATCAAATGGGAAGTAAAGTATCAAAAGTAAAAGTACTCGTTTTGCAGAATGAGCCCACTCAGAATGTCATTTATATTCCAAATATATTATTAGAATATTTGTATTGGTGCATTTATGTTAGCAGCGTTTTCATTTTTTCAAGAGCTAATTCTAACTACTTAATATACTGTTATGAGGTTTAATAAAAATGAAATAAAAACATGTCTCATCACTTTAAATTGATCATGTTTTTATGTTAAATCTCGACCTGAAAATAAAACTGTCAGCTTAATGTAGTAAACAAGATGTAAACAGGATGTAGTGAACATTATTGCACAGGTTTTAAATGTACCTATTGCACAGTAGTATGAGAAAATCAGTGTAGAAATATTGCAAAAGAAAATTGCACATCGGTTCCTTTAATATCTCCGTCAGCCTGTTCCACTGGTGGTGTTCTACTGGAAGTAGCGCTGGGTGGACAGTCTGATGGTTGCAGGGGGGGCAGACCTTCAACCTTAGCACCTGTCTCTTTAGCCCTCATCTGAAAAAGTATGCACCTTTGCTGAAGTAGTTGTCAAGCTGTGGGTGGAGACTGTCAGACAGGGGCGGTATCTAGGTATCTGACAGGGAATCTGATCTTGTTGAATCTCATTTACTTACCTAGGCAGCACACAAGAAAAACAGTTCCTATTTCACAGTCTGTGGGTTATTCGCAGGCAGCAACCTCCGGGTCTGAGCAGGGAGGCAAACCAGGAAGTGCCTTAAGATGCATTCTACCAAAAATTCCAGCAGGGGGCGCTAAGTTTGGCTGCAAAAAATAAATCTGTCCATTCATTTCAATGCAAAATTTGAAAACTTCTCACTTGATTTATTACCTCAGAAATCTTTTAGGACAACACTAAAGTCTCAATCACAAGTAAAAAATCTTCTTGAAGACAATTTGATATTAATAGTTCTAATAATGGCCCCATTTAGAAGAAAATAGAAGATAAAGAATAGTATGATTTGGGGCGTGGCTACCATTGATTGACAGGTCACTAACAAGGCAAGCCGTCATCAGGAGAGAAGCAGAGCAATGCGTATCCACGGCAACGTGTCAATAAAGTTATATATAACGTTATATAGATATAAAAAAGGATGTTTAGTGGTTTGGTCTCATAACTTTGACCCTTTCACTGTATTTTCACTTAATGACTAATTTCACTTAATTGTTCATTAAATGTCTTGTTCAGTGTTTGGTTGGACTAACAGACACTCCAAGGAGTCGCTGCTCAGTTTTCTGAGGTCAGTGACAAACATTTTGTTTAGTTTTTTTTGCTAGCCAAAACTAACATCCCAGTTAATGCTCCAGTTAATGCTAACATGAATTAGCAGCAGCTTCTCTCAGTCAGGTTGAGGTGTAGAGAGGCTTTAGTCAGTGATCAGATCCCTCTCCTCCTCCACAGTCCAAATATGGTCTGCTTCCTGTATCAGAAACAAGATGGCGACGCAAGATGGGGACGAGTGTAACGCTGAAGTCGATGCTTCCAACCATAGACATGTATACATGTCTATGCTTCCAACAGGCCACAAATCAATGTCACGGTGACTACGTCCTTTATCTATATACATACAGTCTACTAAAAAAAAAGTACCCTTTAGGGTCGCATGTTCTTAGTCAAGCCATTACTGTGTGTCATCCAATCAGCGACAGGTAGACCGCTATCCCAGTCCTGGTTTTTAAATGTTATGCTCTACACACGTTAGCCACTGTCCACACAAGATTAAAACAGTTTTTGGAAAAATGCATGCCAAATACATTTACAAGTTTGAATGAATTGTTCTGATGCACTATTTTCTGTAGCTGAACATAGTTTGGAACATAGTATGAAGAAACATTATGTTTTTGTAAATATATTAACACAAATTCTGAATTTGATGATTTGTTACTTTTTTGGAACCAGGGTTGTAACTGAAATAGCAAAGACATCATGATCATGATGATCTTATAAACAAACATTTGCTACTGAAAATAAGGCAAAGTCATTGATGTTATAAATATGTGTATTTATTTGATCAAATATGAAGCAAGTATGACAACAGAAGACTTCCTCAGAGAGGGAAACAATCACTGTAAAGTAGCTGAATGCAAGATGTTCTCGATGGGATGCATTGCCATAACTTTGGAGTGAAACTTAGAACAGACTGGAGTGACACGACTTGAGATGGAGAACTTTTAAACTGAAACAGTGGCACGATAAATAAACGGATTATCCTACTCCAGACTTGAGAAAATACACAACTTGACATTCAAAGTCTCTTAAAAATGTAATAAATTCAAAAAAAGTATACAAAAAATTAAAACAGCAGGAAAAATTAAGTCTGCAAAACATTTTATAAAGCATGTTATGCGTTACAGAAAATGGGTAACATAAAAGCAATATTTAAAACAAATAACATCATATGTCCACACTGTACATAAGTCTACAGCAAAGGTGTGTGTGTGTGTGTGTGTGTGTGTGTGTGTGTGTGTGTGTGTTCATGTGGCAGTGTAGAAGCATTTCCTGTGCTGAGCTCAGGGCTGGTTGATCTGGCCCATGAAGAGAATGGTACCTGAGGCAGAAACAGAGAAAACCCATCGTAGTCAGCAATGCATGACATTTATACATTTTTATTCTTTTTTTATGGTTTTTTTTTTTTTTTTTTGCTTGACTGTATTTTTATTTCCCAATAAGATGATTCTTGTCATGTTTTGTCTTTTGATACCTTATTTATTTTGATGTATGTTTTGACATTTTGTGTTTATTAAGAAAAAAAGCAAACCGCACCCTGTTCAGATTCTTCTGTGAATAACGCTTCACAATAAAGATATCTGAAACATAGTCAGCACCGCTTTATTTGGGTAACCCGTTTAGACTCAGCACAACATTAGTGATCAATTGCCACATTTATGTCAACAACCCGATTACAAAAAAGGTGTGACGCTATGTAAAAAAAAAAGTGAATAAATAGAATATGATAATTTCTTAATGCTTTTTGACATTAAATTGAAAAGTGTACAAATCAATATATTTTATGTTTTACCATACCAGCTTCATGAGTTATTGTAAATATGTGCTTATTTTTATTAGATGCCAGCAAAAAACACCTGTTTGGAGGATCACCACTTTTTAAATACTGTGTGGGCAAATAATCAAACTTTTCTAAATGCACAATCGCAAGAGATTATGGGATATCATCATCTACAATCCATAACATCAATAAAAGATTCAGAGAATGCTGTGAAATCTCTACATGTCAGGGACAAGACTGAAAACCAGCATTGATTTACAATCTCTCAGGTGGGACTGCTCTGATAAAGGACATTACTATACGAGCACGGAAACACTTCAGACATTAACACTGTTGTTTATCGCTGCATCTACAAACACAAGCTCAGACTCTGCCATGCAAAAGGAAAGCCATTTATCAACAACATCCAGAAACCCTGCAGACTTCTCGGGCCTAAGCAAATCTGAGATGGACTGACACAAAGTGGAAAAGTGTGCTGTGGTCTGATGAGTTCACATTTCAGATTGTTTTGGAAACAACAGCATGACTTCACAGGAAATGAGTGCAGATACTAGACCGGTCTCCCACTTAACCCATTGACGCCGGGAAAGCATTACCGCATTTCTACCATTAAAACCGGGAGCGATGTTGCGTCACTCTACCATTAAGGCCGGGACAGCGGATATGTCATTTTGTAGTATTTGTATTTTTTTCCACCTATTTTCGGTCTCTTGGCCAATGAAATGCATCAGAATCATGATCAGAATACATGCGGGAGTGTCGCAATGCAACATCGGACTTTTCCAGAACTTTAAATCATGGCGGAAGACGACTATAGCGGAGGAGCTCAGCAGGAAGTGACGGAAGAGATCTGATGAAAACAGCGCCGATCACTTAATTGCTGATCTGGACTTTGAACCCTCGGAACCAATCGACCGGGATTTATGGATGAGGAATATGTTTTTAGACGACATATTTTCACCGAAGAACAGACAGATTTGTGGCCATCTGGAGATTATAATATTATTAATAATAAATTAATATTAATAATAACAATAATATTAATAATAATAATAATAATAATAGGCTAATTGATTGTGATGATGATATAAGAAATCATGACTGTTTATGTCTTATATTACTTTATGCGTCGTTGAGGACCCTGAAAAGTGCAATATATAAAATGTATTATTATTATTTATTATTATTATTATTATGATTTTTTTTTTTTATTAGAGTAGGCTAATGAGAACTATGTCTATTTCTTCCAGTGGTCATATCATGTTTGCATCTTGCTAATGGGCATGTATTAGTATTATGCATAGGATTTTTTATTCAGACAAATGTAACATTTGCTGAGTTTGTTGATTTTTTAAAAAAATGTATTGAAGGTTTGGACAAATAAACTCAACTTCGTATGAAAGCCACGGGTATAAGCTCTCAAATACTTTTTGAATTTCATTCTTATCTGCTACAGAGGCTGAAAAATCTATTATTTAGTAGGTGTTGAATTTCCAGAAAAACTTCAGGTTTTAGGGGGTCATTTGAAAATCGCCCATAGGTTTTCCAGGCATTTTTTTCCAGGCGATTTAGGCCTTAATGGGTTATATTGCATTGCGCATAATAGAGTGCATAATACAACGGAGGGACCTCGAACTATTAAGGAACTTAAGTCTTAAACCAAGCCAGAATGGGAAAGAATAATGCTTTCAAAATTTCAACAATTAGTGCCCTTAGTTCTTAAACACTTCCTGAGTGTAGTTAAAGATGATGTAACCCAGTGGTAAACATGCCATGTGTTGCAGGCATCAAATTCAGAATGAGTGCATGTGGTTTGAAACCGAATATAGTAAGATCTTTTTAACATTTTCAATTGAATATATGTTAAAAAAATATTAGCAAGTCATCGCACTATTTTATTAACATTTTAGACAGTTTTTTTGGAATTGGGATTGTCGTTAATTTCTCAATTACAAATGTTAGAACATACTATACACAGTAAACCCAGATGGAAATAGAAGATTGTACCTGTTGGGTTATGTCTGATGAGAAAGAGGAAAGGTCTGTCCACTGTGATCCAAGGAGGGGAGGACCGAGCCAGCAGAATCGCAGCTAAACACAAACAACAAACCCGTTGTAGCAACATTTTAAAAAACTAAAACTGAATAAATGAACGTAAGATACTGTAACCATGTTAGAAATTGTGATATAGAACAGCAACTCAGCATACACCTTTGTGTTTACCTCAACATTAAAGTCAACAAATACTCACTAGTGGCAGCTGCTGCTTTCGTTCCATCTTCATTCACCACAACTTTGGCTTTCTGCAGTGCCTTGGACACATACACAGCCTCAGAACCTGAGAAAACAAGAGCCAGCAGTTCTACCTTCAGACACAGAAAATACAAAGCTCTTCAATGTCCAGCTGGTTTGAGTGAGGGGAATTAAAAAGGAAATGTTGTTTCTTTATGTTCTTGTTTTTATAACTGCACAACAAAATAATAATAAGCTAGTGTAAACACTCAAACCATCTCTGATGCTGATCAAAGAAACAAACTCTGGTCCGCTAAAAAATGGTGGTCTCAGTCAAGGTTATAATTATAGTTAATGAAAACTAACGAAATAACGAAAACTAGAATTTAAAAAAAAAAATGTGTTAACTGAAATAAAAATAAAAGTTTTTAAAAAACGATAACTAACTGAAGCTGTATTTTGTGGTTACAAAACTAACTAAAATTATAGTGAAAATGTTCTTCGTTTTCGTCTTTGTCAATTTTTTTCATACATAAACCTTTTTGGTTGATATGAAATCTATTTCATCTATCTGGTTTTATGACTTAATAAACTTATTGGGGCTGAGATGGATCAGACAAAGGAAATAAAGGAAACATTTATTGTGACTTTTTTTAATCTGGCACCCAACGAATACCCCATTACAAAAACACTAAAACTGACATTAAAACTAATAACTAAACTAAAACTAAGCATTTTCCAAAAAACAAAAACTAATTTAAAACTAGTAAACTCACTCTAAAAACTAATTAAAACTAACTGAATCTGAAAACAAAAAATCACAACGAAACTAAAACTAATGAAAAATCCAAAACTATTATAACCTTAGTACTGAGCATTTTCTCATTATATTTTAGAAAAGATACTGTGAAACAGTTTCAAGTGAAATGATAGAGAAAAGATTATTTCAGGCCGAGGCGATATCTTATCTAAACAGACCTGGCCCGTTGTACCGGTTGTACAACAGAGATACTGCTCCTACATACATGATAAACACAATGTTGTGTTGATGTCATGTCAACTTTGTGGCACGTCATGACAGATAGCCCGCCCTCCAAATGTGCCTGTTATTGGGATTGGCTTGTGCCAAACTTTGCATGAGATAGTTTTGATAGTTTCGCTTCCACAAAATCAGAACGGAAAGTTCAAATGATGCAAATATAACTGTAACACAGTGCTTCTGTGGCTTTTCAACTTTGTGACTGAAACAATATAGAAAATGATATACAAGGCTCTGGAACTCCCTCGCCCCACACATAAGACAGTCTGACACCATCACAACTCAAAACTCACCTGTTCAAACTGGCATACACTCTATAACTGTCTCAAGACCCATTTTTATTCCTTGGCTTTTTAACACTGCGTGAGTTTTGTGGTCCTCTGTGTCTTTTATTTATTTTATTTATTTTACTACTTTTAACTACGTCTTTTATTTTATTATGTTTATCTGTTTTGATTGTATTGTTTTATTTATGGCATCATTTTAGATTTATACACTTATTATTTATTGCTGATTGGTATATGGAATTGTTTGTTTTATTGTTGATTTTATGTACAGCACTTTGGAGACGTTTGTGTTGTTTAAATGTGCTATACAAATAAAGGGGGATTGGATTGGATTGGATTGGACACTACTTCACTTGCTTTATATCACATTGTCTTGTTTTTACCATGTTGTCTAGTTTTTAAAGATGTTAAGATTTTATAATTTGTAAGGTGACCTTGGGTGACATGAAAGGCACCTCTAAATTAAATGTATTATTATTTTTATTACAACACAAATTTTTATAAACAATATCATAGTACCCTCTCGCCCTTTTGTGTGTGTAATTATCTTATCTGGTGTCACAAATAAATGACTGAATAAGAGCATTATTAGCTGCGACATCAACTGTAAATATACAGTACAGGCCAAAAGTTTGGACACACCTTCTCATTCAATGCGCTTTTCTTTATTTTCATGACTATTTACATTGTAGATTCTCACTGAAGGCATCAAAACTATGAATGAACACATATGGAATTATGTACTTAACAAAAAAGTGTGAAATAACTGAAAACATGTCTTGTATTTTAGATTCCTCAAAGTAGCCACCCTTTGCTTACTAGAATATAAGACATGTTTTCAGTTATTTCACACTTTTTTGTTAAGTACATAATTCCACATGTGTTCGTTCATAGTTTGAATCTACAATTTAAATAGTCATGAAAATTAAGGAAACGCATTGAATGAGAAGGTGTGTCCAAACTTTTGGCCTGTACTGTATGTCAGTGATGACACATGAAAAAACAGTTTAGTGTCAGCCTGGTTGAACTAAATGCTACATTTCTCCACATGATGGCACTAGAGCAAAAAGCCACATCTGTCAAAAGGACCCTGGTTGATTATTTTCTTGGTTGATTGCACCACTTGGTGGCAGTAGAGCATAACATTTAGAGCTCAGTGAGGAGATATGGGAATGTTCAATGTTCAAGCCTTCTTTCTATCCATATACAAGCTGTGGTAAATACTCTGAGGCAGTGAGTCACTTTTGTGTTTGGACTGATTGCGCTTTCACTCACTGAGGTGTCTGAAGTCGGCTTTGTCCTGACTGAACATGTCGGTTATTCCCAGTGCTGAAAGGGGGGCTTCCAAATCTACCTCCGCATCAGCAGTAAACCTGCAGACATAAACACACACATGCAGTGTTACGGTCACGCTCAAAGAAGTTTTAAGAATAACTAAGAAAGGTGTGCGTCTTACTTGGGGATAAGCAGGCGGACTTTTCTCATGTGCATCAGTTCGGTCCAGCTCTGCACGGTGGCGGTGCTGATGTGTGGAATGACACGGGACAGAGGTGTGTCCTCTTCAGACGGCAGGACGATCATCATGCTGATGGTGTTACCGTGATAGGGCAGCTCAATCACCTTGTATTTCAGGCCCTGAGGTGTGGTTGCCACGCCTGATAGAGGAGGAAGAGAGGTTAATAGTCAGGCGGCTTAGCTAAATAAAGGGGATACGCTGGACAAAAGCACCAAATTTTTTCCACGTGCTCTCTATCACCATAGGTTTCAATTTTTGGTAGGAGCCACTTCATCAAGATGGCCGATCCGAGATGGCACCCATATAAAGTCTATGAGAACCAATACATCTTCCAAGCCACTCAGAAGGTCAATCTTGGTGTCAAAATCTACATTTTCTGGGTCAAGGAATCATTTAAAGCTGTTGAGAATATCACTAGATGATTATTTGATCAAATAGATATGTTCATTTTCACCCAGACTGGTAGGCAACTCGCTTCAAGTGCTGCAGCAGAGAATCCTGAGCTGAAAATGTTTGGAATCTAATAATTATGTAAATACATGGCCAAAATGAACATATCTATTTGATCATCTAGTGATATTCTCAGTAGCTTTAAATTATTCTTTGACCGAGAAAATGTATATTTTGACACTAAGATTGACCTTCTAAGTGGCTTAGAAGATATACTGGTTCTCATAGATTTTATATGGCTGCCATCTCCGATCTGCAATCTTGATGAATTGGCTCATACCAAAAATTGAAACCTATAGTGATAGAGAGCATGTGGAAAAAATGTGGTGCTTTTGTCCGACGTGTCCCCTTTCTTCCCAAATCTGGTCCTAAGCCGCCTGACTATAAGGGTTAAATGTTTCAAAGGACAGGGTGATGGTAAGAATGAAGAGCTGCAACATTATTGGTTTAATAAGAAAGATGAAAGGTTAACTATGAATATTACCAGGATTTCCTGTTGAATTACTTTACTTTTGTGTCTCTAAACATCAATACTCTATTTTACAAAGTATAAACAAACGGAATCAGATCAGATGGGAATTATTTGTTCCTCAGAAAAGACCTCCCAGACAGAACTCTCAGCAAAGGGGAAAGAAGCCAAACGTTGATATTAAAACATGCTTTTTCATCAAAACTAAGATACTGATTTTAGACCTCTATTGAGCTCTCCAAGAAGTATTTTAGCGAGCTATTCTCTCCATTCTCTCCTTTAACTTCTTAAATAACAACACATTTCCATCCAGCGAGGCTTGTTGTTGCACAATGAACTTGACAAATGATTAGTTTAACTTCCTTAAATTTCACTTCCTCAACTGTGTTTACACGTTTTTCATACTTTATATGGCCATTAAACCAACACATGACGCAATATGTTCTTAAGTAATACAGCCAAGTATGTGTAAACACCATTTTATTCATAAAATATAACCGTATTAAGCCATAGCCAAGTGATCTGTATGACAGATGCAGCACTTTGGAGAGAGTAATGCGATCACAGACAATGTCGGCTAAAGTCAACAGACATGAGGACGCTGAAGAAAGACACAAACGTCTGTTGCTCACAGCAGAGCATGGCCTTAGTTTAACTCCAGCACTGTACAAGACTCTATCCACAGCACTCTGACAGCTCATCTAAATATAGACCACTGACTAGCATACCATTTCATTTCACACAGGACTAAATAATATCCTACAAATGTGGCATGTCAGAGCCTGCATTTCTTCTTCATTCTGACCCATGACTCACAGACTGGCAGAGGCTGGGACTGCACATCAAAACAATACTGAATTAAAAATATTAAATCATTAAAACCACAGTATGTCAAGTTGGCAGACCAAAGTTAAATACTACATTCTATTAACCCTTTATCGGGCGAAGAACTATATTTGGTAACTTCAGTGGATATCATGAGTGTCATGTCTCTCTGTGAGGTCATAGAACCACATGGATTTTTCTTCCAGCTAATCAGCAAAGATCAAGCTTCGTCACAGACAGTGACACCATGACATCTGACCAATCAGTATGATAATAATATAACAATATTAACTTTATTGGCCATGACCTCCGATGTAAAAATGAAAAATTTAGAAAAAAAATCTGCAAGAATAATCTGCAACTAAAACGGCATATAAGGGGCCAAGTATGAGTAAAAATAAAAATAAAAAAATCGATAAATAAATCTGTGCATTTTTTACTCGTAGATTTGCCACTTTAATCTTGTAAACTTTTTTCTCAAAATATGACCCCCCTCCCCCGGGTCTGTATGTTTGTTTGTTTTTTACACATTCTGGCTGTATGTAATATCCTCCAATATTCTCTAGGGTTGAAATTTGGAATTTGCAAGTATTTCAATGAGTGCCCTATTAAGGGTTAAGCCTATTTTTGCAGTGGTTCCTCAAAGAAATGTAGACCGACTTGATGTTGTGTTAAAGGCACCCGGTGGGGTTTCTTTAGCCAGCTGCAAGCCAGGAAGCATGCTTGTAAACATTTAAAATATATTTTTTAAGGAAGGAAATGCATACTGCAAATTTGTTGGACCTCAATGATTAATGTATGCATTTTTATTTATTATAAAGGCAGGTCTGGGTTCCATGTAAATACTGTGTGAAGAAATGCACACAGCCCATGTTGAGAAACTGTGCCTTTAAATGAGCTGTCAGGACTTCCATAAAGTTGTGATGTTACAATTATACTATAAGCAGGAAGTGCTGCTAGTGCGTAGTCTTACCAAAAACATCTATGTATCATTAGCAAATGTTTAAACCTGCTCAATATTAATTTCCTGCCATTTTGATACACAGGTACCAGCTCCTTCTTCTGCTCTCACTTCTCCCACAGTGCTCTTTTTTTTCGCCACTCGTCTCATTTGTTCCAGCTGAATGTAACAATCTTCTGGGTTTTTTATAGCGTCAGCTCATGAAAGATGAGGTTATGTTTTTGCCTGCTGCATCAAAATGGTATTGAATATCAATACCTTTTCAAGGTATTGTATCGATGTTAGATAATTCCAATATTGTGGCAACACAGTGTCATCACAGTCATTCCCCGGCTGCAGATGCAGCTGCAGAAGACCCAGAAACACTGACCAATCAGAGCTTACTGGGCTTTTACTGGAGGGGGACTTAAAGAGGCAGGCGCTAAAATGTTTCAGACTGCGGGTGAAAATTGGCATGTTCGAACAGACAGTATGAGGGGAAAAAAAACATGTTTTTGAACATTAAAGCATTTAAGCATGTCCAATAGAAACCCAAAATACAATGAACATTCAAATGAGGATATGTGTACCAAGGTTAGTATAGTTAACGAAAACTAACGAAATAACGAAAACTAGAATTGAAAAAACATTTTTGTTAACTGAAATAAAAATAAAAACTAGAGTTTTTAAAAAAACGATAACTAACTGAAACTGTATTGTGTGGTTACAAAACTAACTAAAACTAACTAAAATTATAGTGAAAATGTCCTTAGTTTTCGTTTTTGTCAACTTTTTTCATACATAATTCAGTGTATTTATTTGAACATGCAACACATGCAACACTAGAAAACTCACTCTAAAAACTAACTAAAACTAACTGAATTTGAAAACAAAAATTCACAACAAAATTAAAACTAAAACTAATGAAAAATCCCAAACTATTATAACCTTGATGTGTACTTTAGGTTAGTGTCTGAAAACATACTAATCTGGTATCTAACTAAATCTGTATTACTGTATGACTTAAAATAGCTCCACAATTTGTTGTTGCACTTTCTATCCATAAATGTAATTTGGTGGCGAAATGTAATAAAGAACATCTCATATTCAGTAACACAATGCATCTGAATCATTGGCTGTTTGTGAGCAGGTTAATCATATGAAGTCAAAATCTATAATCCTGAATAACTGCACTAATTAGACATTTTCAAATGGTTAGTCTCACACAGAAGGTCATCAGTGGAAATCTCTCACGCGTCATGGCTCACCGATGTTGAAAACGGACAGTTGGGACATCATTGGAACTTTATATACATTTCCGTCACCCCCGTTGAAGGGCCTCATCTTGGTGTTCTCGGGCTGGAAGCGAGACTTCCATAAGCCTTTGAAGTAGATTGAGTTGACAGCGACCATACGGGTCAGAGCCGAGTCCAGCATGTCTGCTTTGATCAAGCTGGGGATGTGACCTGGATAAATATGCAACACGGGAACTTTATTCAGTCAGAAATATTTGATTTAAAAAAAAAGCACCATCTCTTTCATATTCACTTCGGCTAAGATGAGGAGGTTAGGCAGCATCATATTAGAACACCAATCTACGCAGTAGGAAATTGACAGCATTACAAAGTTTAGGCTTTCTCTGCCTTTGATGTGTCAACACAATAGAAATAGATTTGCAGGTAAGTATACAGGAGCTCAACCAGCCCTCCGACCTCACAACTCTTACCACCCGGGGCTGTTCTGGAAGCTGAATAAGGCAGGTGGTTTGCGAGAACTTTTTTGTGCCTTATGTAGGGGTGGGCGATACGTCCCTAACAGAATATCACGATATTTCAGGCTATTTTTGCGATAACGATATTCTTGACGATATTACGAAATACTTAAAAAGATTTTGTCTGTATAAATAAATAAAAATGTAAAATGTAGTGTGAAGTGCAAATCTCAACAGTTGCCAAATACAAAATACAATTACAAAAAAAAATTACTCTTGACTGTTGAGTATGAGCAAATGATAAAAATGACCGTTTAGGGGTTTCGGGGGCATATTTTAATGACATTTTGTAAAGGAGAATAAAGGTTCTTGTTTGTTTTTCTAAGGCAACTTATTTTGAAAGTCTTCTTCTAAGTTCTGTGGTGGATTCTGTTAACACACTGTGCTCTTATTTTGAAAGCTGCACGTGTTTAGCGACAGAGAGTAAGTAGCTTTTTGTGATTAAAACAACTTTAAGTGTTAGCTAATGTTAGCTCGTGGCTAACGAACGGCATAATGCAGCAGTGTGTTTGGAGGTTTGACTGACTGATGACAGACTCTCAACCTTACGCCACTACATCAAGAAGTAGGAATGTTGCCAATATCATGATATGTATTTCTTTTAACCATAAAAAAAATATACCGATATTATCGTGAACGACACGATATGGCACACCCCTAGCCTTATGTTCAATTAATGAGGTGTATTCTATATTTTTTATCTCTAGAAAAAACATTAAAAGTCTTAATTGATCAGGACCAAAATTAGCAATTAGTTGGCTAATCAACTAAGAGCAGGACTCATCTACATTCACCTTTGACTCCTACCTTTGGTCTTATTGTTAACCCATTCATTGATTTGATCTGCTGCCCTTTGAGGGTTGCTGAAGTCCAGGTTCCTGCTCTCACACTGGAAGTTGGCTTTGTTGGTGGATACAAAGGCCTCCTTCATGGGGAAGCCCTCCTGGCTGAACATGGCATTAGCAATCAGGACAACATCCTGATTTGACTTAGCTGTCAAGGTCTTGTGCAGCTTCTTCAACATCCTGTACGGGCCTGTGAAAAAAATATATATATATACACTACTGGTCAAAAGTTTTAGAACACACCAACTTTTCCAGAATTTAATTGAAAATTATGCAGTTTAATGTCTCAGTGCTCTCTGAAGTTAATGCACATTTGCAACATTTAAAATTCTTGATTGAGCATGATAGTGTTTTGAAAGTAAAAAAAAGATTCAAAATCACATTTTATGTCGGACTTAAGGACTAAAAAAAGACACGAAATGACCAAAAAAAGACACAAAATGACAAAAAAAAGACACCAAAAGACACAAAATGACTAAAAAAAGACACAAAATTACCAAAAAAAGACACAAAATGACTTACAAAGACATGAAAAGAATTAAAAAATGGACAAAATAGCCCAAGACTCCATAGAATTAAGTTGTTAACCCATTTCTTGTTCCCTGAAAAAAGGCCTACTTGTATAATTCTGAAATGTACATTATTTTTCAGTTTTGGTTAAGCTTACCTTTTTTTATTTACCTCTGGCAGTTCACCACTTACCTTTGTACCCTTTCAAGCTGTTCATTTGACTTGAACTGCATGAATTTCAATAAAAAACTGGAAAAATTGGGGTGTTCTAAAACTTTTGACCAGTAGTGTATATAACATATAATTTAGTTAATCAGCACAAGTCCAGCTAGCATCTAGTCTTCTACTACCAGAAGAAGCCCATACCGTTTTTCTTGTAACGGAGACCATTGAGGACCTGCTTCCGAGTCTCTCCGTGGGCTCCTGGTAGCAACATCCCCAGGATGGAGGCTACACCGTGGGGTGAAAGCACCACATTTTCTTGGGGCTTGGAGCGGGCTACTTGCTGGAACACCTGTATGCCAAGATCAGAGCCCCTTTCACCATAGGAGGGAGCCTGGGACAGCACACCCTTATGGCCATACAAGGTCACCAGTACATACAAGCAGAATAAAGAGAGCTGCTTCATCTTCAACTCCACAGCACCTAGTAGGAAACAAAGATAGGATTGTTGGACACATATTGATACAAGAACAGCAGTCTTATCTTATCTGTTGATTTGCACTGACACTAGGGGTGTGCCATATCGTATCGTTCACGATAATATCTGTATTTTTTTTTCATGGTTAAAAAAAATGCATATCGTGATATTGGTAACATTCCTACTTCTTGATGTAGTGGCGTAAGGTTAACATTAGCTAACAATTAAAGTTGTTTTAATCACAAAAAGCTACTTACTCTCTGTCGCTAAACACATGCAGCTTTCAAAATAAGAGCACGGTGTGTTAACAGAATCCACCACAGAACTTACAAGAAGACTGTCAAAATAAGATGGCTTAGATAAAACATACAAGAACCTTTATTCTCCTTTACAAAATGTCATTAAAATATGCCCCCGGAACCCCTAAATGGTTATTTTTATTATTTTCTCACACATTTTTTTTATTTGGCAACTGTTAGACTAAAAAAAAAACATATTTTCTATATCTTTTTAAGTATTTTGTAATATCGTCAAGAATACCGTTATCGCAAAAGTAGCCTGAAATATCGTGATATTCTTTTAGGGCCATATTGCCCACCCCTAACTGACACACAGATTACTGGTAGTGTTTACCTCTCTGCATTATGAATATTTTATCTTTATGACACCGACCATCTGAACTACTACAGGTTTCTAAATCTACCACAACCTGAGTGCTGGAAATTTCTCTCATATGACTCATCCTGTGTTGATCACATGCACTCCTGCTTGTCTTCTGGCAACATAACGGTCTACCCAGTGCTGCAGGATCTGACTAACTCTTACTCACACTGTTCAAATACAAGGCTAACCATAACCACCCTACCTAATCTGGACTATTTGTTTACTTTAATTTTAGACTAAATTAAATCCTTCAGACCATTTTAGGAAAATGATTCAGCCTGCACCCCACTCACTGAAGCAGAATGAATGTAGGCACAAGAGCCAGCTGAATGCCTGCTCCCTGCCTGCTTGCTTTGAAGGACATATTAAATCTGTGTGATTTATTGTTCATCTACTTACTTTATTTTTATGACGTTTCAAAGTGACCTCTGCAAACGTTTTTGTTCCTGGTTATAGCTCTCAGGGTTTATTTCGTGATACGATTTGCAGTTAAATGTTTGAGATCACACTCTGGAAAATGCAGTAAACAGCCTCGACACTTTAGGCAAATAAAACTGTATTTGCATTCATTTGACGGCTTCTGAGCGAAAAATCAATCCAATCAGCAATAGTTGAAATTAAAGTGCTTTGTTACGCCACAATACAATCCAATGTATTTTTCTTTGGTGGCTAAATTACAGCAAGTCCAACCAAATAACGATTCCATACAATATGCCGAACATTTGGAAGTATTGGATTGAGTTTGCAAAAAAAAAAGGAAGCATTTTTTTCAGCTTATCTTGTGGCTGTCACACAAATGACAAACAGACAAAAAAAGCTTCTCTTACATTAAACCTGCACCTTGCGACAAAGCAGCTCAACACTGTATGTGAAGCGCACTTTACACTGCAACTGTTGGAATGTATAAATCATGTTAACTCACATCTGTACGTTTAGGTCAGTTATTAATAGCCAATGTAAGGAGTCAAACAAAACCCATTTGACGAAAAAGCTACAGTGCTTAATATTAGTTTAACCCTATAAAGCCAAGTGTATCATATTTGATACACAAGTTTTTGAAACTGAAATCATTAGTGTGATCTTTTTTCCCCTGAAAAACCTTCTTTTCTTCATGTGTTGAAGAAGAAAAAAGAGCAGCAAATTGCACAAAAATACCAGATGTAGCAAAAAAACGATATGCAGGTTCCACTGGTGGATCAGTCATTGCTGCGAGAAAACTTCATATCAGCAGATGTATGATTTTGTGTTATATGGAAAAAATATATATTGCATGTTTGAGGAAAATGATAAAAAGGAAGTAAGGAAGTCAAAGTCTTAATAGGTTGAAAATGTTTGATTTTATATGTTTTTTTAAGTAAAACAAACTGTGAGCACAAAAAGACCTGATGTATCAAATATGATTCAAATTAGAATTCATAGTATATGCCTATTGATATTTTTTTAAATTTACTTATTTGTCAGCAGGTTCATCAAACACTTTTTTCATGGTTCAGGCTTTATAGGGTTAAGTTATACACAATTTCAATAAATATGAGCAACTTATACAAACTGCTGCTACTAAACGTTGCCCAGTAACGGTAGTTTGTAGAAAAGCTACATTTTGTTGACGTCACTCTAAAAAATAACGTGTAGAAACGACTCTTACCTTCCACAGGCTGACGGGAGTAGTTGGACTTCTACCGCAGGTGAAACTGGTGGAAATTAGTCCGTCAGTTAGTCTGAATGCCGTCAAAGCGGGAAACGAAGGTGCGTCAGTAATGTAACGTTAAGCGAAAAAAAAAATACCCCAACAAGCTGTTTATCCCTGTGAAAGTGAGGACTACTAGTGACTCCAGCGGTAATTCACTCAGGACTTTATTGGTCTGAACTCCGCCTCAAAGCAAACAACAGAGCGTGAGCGAGTGAGCGAGTCGACGTTAGTTACTGTCAAACTAAAAGAATAACACGGTATGTGCTTCCGGTACACTTTCAAAATAAAACCACTAAAGCTAAGATAGGGAAATTCAGTGATCACATCAGCTTAACATGCATTAAGTTTCAGATATATAAAAATAGAGAAAACAAGACATTATAGACATACATAAATACACATCCATTATATACATCACCATAAGGTGTTATTTTTTTATTCATATGCTGCTTGTTATTCATTATTTGCCTATTATTTAATATTTAGACTGCACTCCTCAATATGTCATATATGTATGAAAAATCTACATAAAGGCAGATTTTCCCAAAACATAGTTGTAGTAGCCTACCACCAAGCAAGGTTATAATAGTTTGGGATTTTTCATTAGTTTTAGATTTAATTTCGTTGTCAATTTTTGTTTTATTTGTTTTATGTACAATTTATTCTAGTTTTATTTATTTATTTATTTGGAAAATGCTTTGTTTTAGTTTAGTTTTTATTAGTTTTAGTGTTAGTTTTAGTTTTTTTGTAATGGGGTATTTGTTGGGTGCCAGATTTTAAAAAAAGTCACAATAAATGTTGCCTTTATTTCCTTTTTCTGATCCATCTCAGCCCCAATAACTTTATTTAGTCATAAAACCAGATAGATGAAATAGATTTCATATCAACCAAAAAGGTTTACGTATCAAAAAAGTTGACAAAGACAAAAACGAAGGACATTTTCACTGTAATTTTAGTTAGTTTTGTAACCACAAAATACAGTTTCAGTTAGTTATCGTTTTTTATTTTAGTTAACGAAAATGTTTTTTTCAATTCTAGTTTTCGTTAATTCGTTAGTTTTCGTTAACTATTATAAGCTTACTACCAAGCACAGCTCATTTATGTGTAGGGGGATTTCAGTGCTACTAGCCTACAACCTTAAATATTGTAGTTATTGCTCATTTCATAACATTGATGAAAATCAGTTTGTAGCTTGCAGTCTACCCTGCTTTACAGAAGACAAAAAGTTGACTCTATTCTGGTCATTACGACTTTTTTCTCAAACTGCATAATGAAAGAAAAAAGTCCTGCTCTAATTTTTTTAATAAAGTTGTCAGAAATCTGAAATAAAGCATACGTGGGGGCAATAACTAATAAAAAAATATATATACAAATATATGTATAGGGAAATGAATATGTAAAGTGACATGGTGATATGATCAATGCTCATTATGTCACGCAATGACCATAATTTATGATCAAATGACACTAAAATACAGGTTCACAATCTTCACAATATGACCAAAAGTTTACACTAATTCACTACAGTGCTTGTCACTTCTATTTAGCTGATGAACCAAAAAAAAAAAAATCGTGTTCATGCCCATGTACTTACTTCCGGTACGTTTTGGCTAAATCTGGCTAACTTGATCCAGCTCGGAAAACCTATGTTGTTTACACCAGGAAGTGGCAATGATGGGGAATGTTTAGAAACAACATGAGTGCACTCATCCTAATTATGTTTAGTCATATATTCAATGGAAAATCACGACGACGAGTTCAGGTACCAACACAAATACAGAGCAATAACACCAGACATGTTCTCAGATTGACAGCTTTAGTTACTTTTTAGGTGAAGATTTACCATAAAACATGATAAATTTAAAGTGATTAGACTTTTTTGGAAAAAAATTAAACCCCATAACAGTATATTAAGTAGTTAAAATGCCCTATATTTACAAAATTAAAATACTGTGTACATAAATGTATCAATAATAATATATTAAGAATATATTTAACAACCTGAGTGGTACTTTTGTTACTTTATGTACATGTTGATGCTGATACTTTCATACTTTTACTTCAGTAAGTTTTGAATGCAGGACTTTTACTTGTAATGGAGTAATTTGACAGTGTGGAGTTAGTACTCTTACTTAAGTAAGGGATCTGAATACTTTTTCCACCACTGCCTACAGGTGGTAAAACAGTGCACATGTAACTTTTTCATTCACAAAGGAGCACCTGATGGTTTCCTGTCTGGTGAGGTGATACAGTTGGGTGGTAACACACAAACACACACCTGAAAAGAAGCTGAGGCTCAATTACATCCCAGCTGCAGCCAGAGAGAGGATTATGAGGAGCATGGGGATTTGAATTACAGGGGATTAAATGAGAGTGTATGGGCAATTATGACTAAATCCATCGTAAATGTTTACCTTAACAAAGACTGGATTGTGGGTAATAATATCTATTTCACATGTTTATTTTGTGGGCTCAATCTCAGTTTTAATAGATTAGTTTCGCAGGTGGAGACTTAAAGAATTCACTGCCACAGCATGGGACGCCCATAGAGGGCTGGAATCAGAGCAGGACTTTGGTCTCCAGTCTTTTCAAGTGTGTGGTTTGTGTTTGGAGTAGGGGTCTCGCATATCCAGCTGAGATGCAGAGATGGGACTGTTGTGAAAATAAACAGTGTTTAGTGAAGTGGGGTCATTGTGTTTGTGTTTTGGAGGTAGTAAATGAACACACAGCTGTCAGCCTTTCGAAGAAGAAAACAATAGGAGCTTTCTGACTAAAATAAAGGATAAAGATACAGTATAATCATGTCCTGCAGGGCCACTTCTATTTTTTTTTAAATTGTAGATTCTGCTTTTAAACTAAATCCAACTACTCCAAGATAAAATAATAGGACATTGCAATTAGCAATACACAATTTTCAGAAGTTGTTGGTGTGCACAACATGCATTCTCTGGGTCCTGCTGCAGATATCATCATGCTCCTGTTGTGCAACATTGTAGGTACACTCTTATCATCAAACAAGACGTAACTTGTGGTGCACAAGACCAGATGTGCGCATGTTTGTGCAACACGTATCAAGTGCAAACACATGAACCGGAGCCATTTCTGGTCAAATTCTGTCGAAAAAAGTTTCGTCTTTGTTTCATTGCTGCCTGTCAAAACATGATTTTTGCTGAGTTACAGAACAAACGCTGCAGTGAAATGTGTGCAGTCATGATGTCGATGAACTTAGTGATAATTTTTGTTTTGAAAGCTACTGAAATTGCCAAATATTGCGAAGAAAGATTATATTTCAATATGAATGTATTTGTCAAGATTTGGCCTGTATGCAGATAGGATTGTTCAATACCCTGTCTGTGTGTAGCAATGCAAAACATCTAGGCCACATCATCAATGATAAGATGGAGGATGATGCTGACATGCTTAGACAGAGAAGAATGCTACTATATGTCCAAGCCAATATGTTAGTGAGAAAATGTCACTACTGCTCTGATGAAGTGAAGGTGAGCTTGTTCAGAGCTCCCCTATGTACACGCCCCCCTCTGGGTGAGCTATAAGAAAGAAAGCTTGTGCAAACTCCTGGTTGCATATAATGACTGTCTCAGAATCCTGCTCAAGCCCAGGGGTAGTAGTGCCAGCAAACTTATTTGTGATTTAGGGATAAACACCTTCCACCCTGAGAAGTCTGATGTATAAGTTTATACAGTACAGGCCAAAAGTTTGGACACACCTTCTCATTCAATGCGTTTCCTTTATTTTCATGACTATTGACATTGTAAATTCATCAAAACTATTAATGAACACATGTGGAATTATGTACTTAACAAAAAAGTGTGAAATAACTGAAAACATGTCTTATATTCTAGTAAGCAAAGGGTGGCTACTTTGAGGAATCTAAAATACAAGACATGTTTTCAGTTATTTCACACTTTTTTTGTTAAGTACATAATTCCATATGTGTTCATTCATAGTTTTGATGCCTTCAGTGAGAATCTACAATGTAAATAGTCATGAAAATAAAGAAAAACGCATTGAATGAGAAGGTGTGTCCAAACTTTTGGCCTGTACTGTATGTAGACTGCAGGAGTCCCAGAATGTTATTATACAGTTGACCAATCCAAGGTGTAGTTCTGTTACATACCAATCCTATATGTGGAAACACTGGTATTTGTGTCTTTTATTGGAAGTGTGTAAGCACTGTTTTTATATGCCACTTTTTACTGTTTATTAGATGCCTTTTTATTGAATTTGCTTAAGAACCTTTTTTTTTTTTTAAATATTAGGTGATATAATAACTTTTACACTGTATGTTTGGTTTATGTACTGTATGTGATTGTATGTCTATTTCAGGGATGGCCAACTTAAATGCTGGAGGAGGCCACAATTTTTCATCAACACTACCACAGGGCCACATATAGGAGCGTGTACTTAACCAGATATGATGAAACTGCAATTTTAAATATGTTTACAGTGCAGTAACTTAACATATTTTATGCTCAAATGCATGCATAACAGTATAAATAGGAATACAAAAGGTTTGAAGCAAATAAAAAATAACCACTTACTGTGATTTCTTTTTTTTTCAGTGCAAGAACAGCAGACCAACATTAATTGCAAGAAGTCATTTTGTGCATTTTTACACTGTACTTTGAAGATTTCATGCTCAAATGCATGTAGTTGTACTGAGGGCCACTTCAAGTGAGGGTGCGGGCCATATGCAGCCCCCGGGCCTCCAGTTGCCCATCCCTGGTCTATTTGGAAGTTGGAGTCTGCAATAAAGTTTTGATTGATTGATTGATGGATTGTTTGTTTGAATACTGTGCAGCAAAGGCCTTTAAATCGCATAGTTATCGAAAGCAAATAGTATGCTGGGATATTTTCACACTTACAACACTTACATGTTTTTTTTGACACACAAAAAAAATCTCCTTGCAAAATGAGAAATTATTGCATATAGTGAAGTATTTCTGGATGTTGGTCTTCAAGTAAATACTTCAGATAACCAATGTGAGTCCACTGACATTCATTTGAAGTTAAACTTTTCCTCAAGAGTTAACTCGGCTACCTAGGACTATATTAAACCATGTCTGAGAAGGCAAACTGCTTTAAGTAAGTAGGTATACCCTGCAAGAAATGCATTATATTCCCTTCTGCGATGCCAAGTCAGAATGAAACATAAAACACAGCTTCTACACTCATAAAAAGTATAATTTATTCATCAGCTCAAAATGGTTTCGCACATTGAAAATACCTGAACTTTCAACATGGTCTCACAGAAATCCGTGAAATAGCCACGGAATCGCTCAAATTTCCGTGAAACTGACACGGATTTCGCTACAATGCAAGTTAATGACAGTCATATCCCGTGGTTATTCCAACATACAAAGTGATTATGTACATTCACTGAGTGAATATTTAGAAAATAAAACATATATTTCTCGCTAGAAATGTGATCAAAATCCATTTTTATGCAGAAACAAAGTCAAAATATTAATTTTTTCACTATAAATGAGAGAAATGTCCGCCATGTTTTTTGTTCTGATCGCCGGAACCTTGAAAGTCACGTGACTTGGAACAAACCAATAGGAAAAAATATCAATGGGATGGCCACGGGATATGACTGTCTTTAACTTGCATTGTAGCAAAATCCGTGTCAGTTTCACGGAAATTTGAGCGATTCCGTGGCTATTCCACAGATTTTGAGTTAAGCGAAATCCGTGGCTATTTCACGGATTTCTGTGAGACCAGGTTGTGAACTTTGTACCTTCTAATGCTTGTGTAAAGTGCCGTTTCAAGCAATCAAATGCATGGCAGTAAAGTAAGCAGTCTCACTCCAATGTCAATGATCAGGACAAAGGAGTAATTAGATTGCTCTGCAAAGCTGCTGATTGGTCTGTCAGTCATGGCTTCAACCACTTCTGGAGGAGTAAGAAGATGTGGTCACGGGCCAGAGCCAGCTGGGGGAGATCCTCACTCCTGGCAGGGTACATGTTGGCACAGTGGGCTGTTCCTGGATCAGAGAAAAAACATATAGTTTTAAAGGACATGGCAGTGAAAAACAGTAAAACAGAGTGTTACAAGAACAATTATCCACCTAATAAAGTCAGAGTTAAACAAGTGAGTCATTGTTCTACTCTGAATTTGCTGCTTGGCTTCTGCAGTGTTAAGCAATCACAAAAATAATTCAGTCTCCACTTCACATGTGTGACTCATCAGAATTTAGACCTGGAAATACACTAATTAAAAATGTCCCTCAAAAGACTTAATAATAAACTGTGTGAAAGGTGAGGTCTGCCTGTAAGTCACCTGCTGTAACTGCTACACAGACACAAGAACAGACAAATCTGGATTTATTGAAATTAGATGGATTCTAGGTATGATATATCTGGTGATTTTTGTACATAGTCCTTTGCTGCACAGTATTGAACAATCCTACCTGCATATAGGCCAACTCTCGACAAATACATTCATATTGAAACATAATCTTACTTAACAATATTTGGCAATTTCAGTAGCTTTCAAAACAAAAATTATCACTAAGTTCATCGACATCATGACTGCACACATTTCACTGCAGCGTTTGTTCTGTAACTCAACAAAAATCATGTTTTGACAGGCAGCAATGAAACAAAGACGAAACTTTTCAACAGAATTTGTCCAGAAATGGCTTCAGTTCATGTGTTTGCACTTGATACGTGTTACACAAACGTGCACGCATCTGGTCTTGTGCACCACAAGTTAAGTCTTGTTAGATGATATCTTCAAATTACAGACAAACTCTGTAGATGTATCACTGAACCAACTGGGAGTTGCACCTTTATCGAAAACATTAATTTTAAACTGGTTAACTGATGTTTTTGGGTTATAAGGAAGGACATTAATTTACTTATTATTTTTAATTATCAAAAAAAAATAGCTTTGTAATGGAGCTCAAAATGGAAATTGAGATTTTTGGAAAAATTGTTTCTTTTTATTTTTTATTTTTAACGACTCTTCACTTCTTTTTTTTCCAGATGTGTATTTGCTACATCACTGTCAATTGTAATGGGACAGAGCATTTTCATTGTATTGTCTGTATTACGTAATAAGTAATTGGATATTTGTTTTCTGTGGCCACAGTGTGTTGTTTGTTGTTTTTGTCTATGTTGGAAAATGCAATAAAAAATATATATATATTAAAAAAAAAAAAAAAACATTAATTTTGACTCTATATCAACCTTTGGGTCTGAAGAGTAAAGTCAGTGCAAAGTGACTTAAACCTGCATTCTTTCTAATGGCCAGTAGGGGCGACCCCTTTGATGATTTTTTTAAAAGAACAGTTTTTATTTCACTCATTTCATAGGTAATTATTAATGATATTGTTCCTCTGGGAGTGAGACATGAGCACCACGTATACGTTCTATATTGTGCAATCCACACTGACTCCCTCTTCTGTTGTGTTAAGTGAATTGGAATCTGCATAGACCAAGGTTATAATAGTTTTGTTTTTTTCATTAGTTTTAGTTTTATTTCGTTGTCATTTTTTGTTTTCAATTCAATTAGTTTTAATGAGTTTTTAGAGTGAGTTTGTTAGTTTTAATGAGTTTTTAGAGTGTGTTTGTTAGTTTTAATTATTTCTTAGAGTGTGTTTGTTAGTTTTAATTAGTTTTTATTTTTGGGAAATGTTTTATTTTAGATTTTTTTTGTAATAGAGTATTTGTTGGGTGTGAGATTCAATAAGGTCACAATAAATGTTGCCTTTAATTTCTTTTGCCTTATCCATCTTAGCCCCAAATAAAGGTTTTTTTTGGTATGTTTTTTCATACATATGAAAAAAGTTGACAAGGACGAAAACTAAGGACATTTTCACTATAATTTTAGTTAGTTTTAGTTAGTTTTTTAAACCACAAAATACAGTTTCAGTTAGTTATCATTTTTTTTTAAAACTCTCGTTTTTATTTAAAACTCTCGTTTTTATTTTTATTTCAGTTAACGAAAACCTTTTTTAAATTCTAGTTTTTGTTATTACGTTAGTTTTCGTTAACTATAATAACCTTGGAATAGACAACTGTTTAAATCACACAAATATCCCGCTGTACATATTTTGAAATAACTGTATGTTAATTGATATGTCAAGGCTCCCGGTCTGTCTGTGAGATTCACGTCAGCTTCATGGGATGAAATCAAGTTTGTCTAGATTGATTGATTGATTTTATATCCCCACCCACTGTAGCGAGTGAGGGGAATCTGCATGAAACAGCAACACAAAGACTGGGAGCACTGGGAACATTTGTGTGATTTAAACAGCTGACTGAGCAGAAAATGCTTCACTCGATGCCACATAAATAGACTTGATGCGAAAAAAAATGCTTGGGGGCTCCGTGAAATGCACATCTCATGCAATCAATGTGGATTGACACATTTAATAGAATGGAATCCAATTTAATCCGTGAGATGCATTTGCATTTGCTCCGGTAAGTACATCATGTTTTAAGCTTGTTAACACATAATTGACACAAATGCTACCTTTATTCAAACAGTCTAGTTTTGTTCTGGATATGCAACTTGATTTTGATCATCAAATCACCAAATACATACTGAAACTGGTGAATTTATCTTTTAAGTTGGTAAAAACAAGCTTACACGCTACCTATCAATGTTGGCTGGATAACAATGACATATGGCAAAGTTGCTAAATAATGGAGTGAGCCTCAAGTTGTATCATTTTTATGCAGACGACACCATTATTTATTGCTGCTCATCCTCACTCACTTAGGCTTTTGAGTTTTTACAAGCTGCTTTTAATGTTATTCAGTCTCATTTATATAATCTTAAAGTGGTTTTAAACACAAACAAAACCAAGTTAATGGTTTTCTCTTGTTCAACGGTGTCACCACTAAACACTCCAAATAATGTTACATCAAAAGAAAAACCTATACACTGCAAAAAAGCCAACTTCTATTTTTTGGCCTAAAACAGTGATTTAAGTTGGTAAAACTTAAATCACAAAATATAAATTATTGACATTTAGGGCAAATATAAATTATTGACATTTAGGTCAATAATGTAAGTTAGCACAACAAAGGAAGCCAGTTGTCTGCTCAAAAACAAGTTGGTGAGTTGTTGTTACTTATATCTTTAAGTTGGGGTTCACAACAAAGGGGCAATATTTCTGCTAACTCTTATGTCTTTGTTGTGTAATGCGGGAAAGCCAACAAAAATCTGAATTCAGAGTTGAGCAAACTCAAAAACAAAACTTAAAATATTTAGTTTAATTGTCCTACTTAAAATTTTATCGAAGTTTGTTGCCTTGAAATTTTAAATTCACCCAACTTTTCTTTTTTTGCAGTGTAGAACTGGTTTTAAATTACAAGTACTTCGGTTTTATTCTTGATCAGGAGCTTTCATTTAGGTAGAGACAGCGTGAGACCATTGATCTGTGCTTGTGTTTTTAAATTTTAAATTGTTGTTTGTTACAATTCCCGTACTTTGGCACCTTGAAAACTGTATGTTTTAACGTCTACTGTCACCTCCCTGTAATTTTTTTTTTTTTTAAATAATGTATGCTGCTGACCTCTTGGCCAGGTCACCCTTGTGAAAGAGATCCTGATCTCAATGGGTATTTATCTGGTTAAATAAAGGTTATAATAAAGTTTCTTTAAATCAGACTGAATCCTATGACACATTTTAAGATCTTTTTACTAGAAGTCACACAGTGTTTGTACTTCAGTTGGATTTCCCATCAGGCATATTGTGTCTCACCTTTGATGAATACAGCAGGGAGGTCAGGTGTGATATCTTGGGTGACTCCCAAGGCGTGCCATGGGTCAATGGAGCCGTTGGGAAGAACAATTCTGGTGGAGCGAATGTCATAGCCGCCGTAATATTCGTTGGTCTGGGCCACGGCCTCCGCCAGCTGCTCAGCACTGACGTTGTAGAAGTCTGCACACTGTTTCACATGATACCTAGAGGAGATAACACAGATTAACAATGCAACATTTAAAGAACCTGGGAGGAAAAACATGCTGTGAAAACATGATCATGAGTTTATTAGGCAGGGAGACAATGGGCCTCATTCACGAACCGTTCTTAAGAACATATTTGTTCTTAAGTCTTACTTACGAAGATTTTACGAAGATTGTGGCATTCATGAATTTTTTCTTATCCAGGATTTTTCTTAGGTAAGAACAAATCCTACGAACACTCAGGAGTACTCTTAAGCACATTTCAGTGCTGACATGTTGGCATGGTTGTATTTATTTATTCATTTCATTTTTTTTCATTTTAATTAAATTAAATGTGTCAACGCTTTAACATGAATCAATTAAATTGGAAATTATGCCGTCAATTAGCGATACCACACATTCAAGGACAGTTTGATTTCACAGAAGTGTGATTGACTCGGAGTTACTGTATATTATGTTGTTTAGGTGTTCCCTTTATTTTTTTGAGCAGCGTATATAGAGTCATGGAAAAAATTATTAGAACATTGTTTTCTTCAATTTCTTATTAATTTTAATGCATCCCCTGCACGCGTAACTGCCTCCCAGGACTCCTTTTTGTTTGTGTTGATGCAACCTGCACTAAGGCTGCAAAATATAATTTTCTTCCTCCGAGTGATCTCCTGCAGCAGAACTTGTAGTTCTGAACTGCTAAAGTTTTTTTTTCTTTTTACCTGTGCTCCAACGTAGTTACGCTTTGCTTTAGGCATTCTGTTGCTGTTTCCTCTGTGTGGCGTCTACACACGGCCCTGCACTCCTTTTTATGGGCATTAATGGGCGGTTACCTATGTTAATGCTATGTTAATTAGACTCACCTGGCATGCCCGCTCAATTTAGGAGGAGATGGCATTCATCAATTTAAGAACACGGCTGCGAACAATTCACCTATGGCTAAGCCACACCCCCAAACGCGATGAGCCAATCACAGTGCGCATAGCTAACTCAATACACTCGGACATTCTCTGCTTCCACATCCATTGAAATGCATTGGAGTTAGTCCGTTTTCAGTAGTTTTTTATGTGTTTTTTCTTGAGATTTTAAGTTTAAAATGGTCAAACGGTGTGCATGGGGTACATGCAACTCTGACACAACATCTCCTCATTAATGACTGGAGACAAATCCAGCGACTCCGTCTTAACGAGCGCTAACGAGGTCGTTAGCAGCAGTTACTTCGCGATCTCTGTTTGTGTACAACAAGCACCGGAATGAGCGGTGTCAGTGGGGTGAAAAGACGGGTGAAAACCTCTAACTTGTTAATGAAGGCCCTTTTGGTGACTTCAAGATGATATTTCATCTTTCTGTCTCCAAAAATGATTAATTGCCTCCTGTGAAATTTCTCCGACTATCACAGCTGCCATAGCGCCCGTCACCGAATGTTGACAATTTGTCCGAGTGAGTGGAGGGGGCGGGGCTTAGCCATAGGTGAATTCAGCGGCTTAAGAACACGTTGATGAATCTGATGTAGGGTCTTCTTAGAAATCTTCTTAAGAAGGACTTAAGAAAGAATCTAAGAAGATTCTTAAGAAGATATTGGTGAATGAAGCCCTGTGTTTGGTGTACTCACACAAGGGGGAAGCCAGTGAATGGTTGGTTCGGGGAATCTGTGCTCTGGTAGAATCCAAATTCAGTGCAGGTCTGGTAGACCCACTGCCTCCCTACAACACACACACACACACACACACACACACACACACAATGTATGGCCAACATATTCAGTTGATTCATATAAACAAAAGGTGCTGAAAACACAGAAAAGGTAAAGCTAACAATTATTTTCAAATGGCTTCACACATAAAAAGTTATATTTTCTGTTATTCAGTTAAGAGTGCAACTGAAACCAACAAGACAAGACGGGGAGGGGGCGGTGGTTTTATGCGGACACATCCCAGTGGCTTTTTAAGAGACCACTTCCTGTTTCAGTGATCCCCCTCCAGCCCTCCCACTCATGAAACCAAAGCCGGGAGCTGGAACCACAGCACAGGGCAAGGCTACTACATGGAACATAGATCACACATGTTTGGTTGAACATATAAAGTTGTTATTCAGTACTGAGCACCTAAAAAGGGGCAACATAATAAAAAAAAGAAAGAAAAATTGCATACCTAATCCAAGAATAGTCTACTCTCTTCAGAAAGTTTTTCAAAATAAACACATTTTGGTTGTTTTAAAAGATGCAATGTGTGAGATATGTTGTTAAAAAACGAACTAACATTATCAACAGAATAAGTGTTACGTATTACGTGTGTTACGTCAAACATTACACACATTGTACTGCAGAGATTTCTACTGAACCAGCTAGCCCATCCTGATTTAAAATCCCAAAGCAGTCGCTTCCAGGTCGAAAAAGGAAAGCCAATGAGAAATGCTTACTAAAGGCCAGCAGGGGGCGACTCCACTGGTTGCAGAAGAAGTCTGATTGTATATCAGTCTATGAGAAAATTACCATACTTCTCATTTTTCTAATGAGAAGTATGGTAATGAAGGTCTCAATCGCTAGTTTCAAGTCTTCTTCAATACATCATTATCTTCATTTAGTAAATGATGGTCACATTTAGAGTAAAATAGATGATAAAATAGGGTATGCTTTAAGGCTTGGCTATCGTGTGATTGACAGGGCGCAATAAAAATACACTTTTTCCCCTCTTAGATATTTTCCACAGTGTGTTTTCAGTTTATTTAAAGTTAATGGCAACATTTTGATTGGCCAAAAATGTCTTTATAAGTGTTTGGTTTTACTAAAACTAAGCTAGCGTTAGCTGATAACCCCGCTTCACTCTCTTGTCCAAATATGGTCACTTCTGGTTCAAAAAACCAAGATGGCTTCACAAATGAACACCACTTTTATGATTCTTGAAGCATAACTGAAATTGCCAGAGGTGAAAAGCTAACATTCGACTATAAAAAAAACTTCACCATGTTCACATGACTATACCATCATCTCCACTAAACTGATGCTGACGTTTAATGTCTACTGTAGTCTTATTTGCCTAATTATCTTTTAAAAGACACATCAGAGCTTCAGAATTAACAAGGGGGTTATTAACTGACATATTTGATCTCAAACAAAACGTGAAAAGCGTGTAGTTAGCACAAGTAAAACTAAAATAACCTGTTGACTTAGAGACAAGTGAACCAGCAGTGCTAAAATGCTTAATGCTGAAAACGTATTCCCGTGTTCTAGGACTAATTCCTACAGCACTCTATTAGTTTGAAACGTGTGGCCAGGTATTGCACATTTTACCTTGAAAGCCTGATAAAAAACATTTTTTTGTCAACTGTACTGCTTTTAATTCAAAATTACCCCTAAAAGAGGAAAACATTAAATTGGGATTTGTAGATAATCCCAGGACTTATTTTAGTAGGTACATGATGCAATTATATTTTTGATGTACCCATTGGACTTTTCCTTAAAAAAAAAAGCCTATTTGAAGCATCCAGAAATGGGTTTGCTACATTATGACTGTAACCACATCCCATAGTCATCACATAACCTGTCTCGTTGTTGTTATATTCTGGTCTCCTGAGGTTACTGAAGATTTGGTGTTTCTACCTTCACTACGACTCTTGTGTTACTTTTAGACAACAGTGGAAATTTTCTATGCTATTCTCCGTCATAACAAGAAGAACACACCTCCTCTGACCTTACCAACAAAATGGGCCCAAAACTACAAAGTATAAAAAAACAACACGGAGTCATTCAGGTGACATTTTAAAATAGAAGTCACCATAATAACAACGTCTGCACATATAAAAACACCACTTCCTGTCCATACCCACCTCCCCCTGCAGCCGGACCGTCCCAAGATGCATTAGTCATCTCTTTAACATAGCTATTGAAGCTGGCATCCAGGCATTTAATAGAGAAGGTGTCCATCATGAGGCGGGCCACAGCAGCATAGCGGGCGTACGGGTCGCCCAGTGAGGTGTCACTCATCACTCCACACAGCACCTTGATGGTGATGTTGGTGCCCAGCGCGCCCTAAATTGCCAGAAGACAGAAAGAGTGTGAAAAACAGCAAAGTAATTGAGAGTATCACCTCCTTAACCCATTGAAGCCTGGAAAGCGTATACGTCGTTTTGTAGTATTTGTATAAGCTCTCAAATACCTTTTTGAATTTCATTTCTATCTGCTACAGAGGCTGAAAAATCTATTATTTAGTAGAAGAGTTGACACTTTTTTTCCAGAATTTTTCCAGAATTTCCAGAAAATTAGAGGCTTATTTTAAAAGCGATTTTAAAAGCGATTTTTCAGGCCTCAGTGGGTAAATGTATTGTTTATTGTTTATTGTTTATTGTTAAAAAGATCCCCATTAGCTGTCACCAAAAGTGGGAGGAGCTAGTCTTCCTGGGGTCCACAAGACAAAACAAAAATCACTTAACAATTAAACATTGTAGACATTATATACGTCATCAGAAATCATTCCGAATAAGTTATTACATTCATATCTATTACATTAATTCTCACTTTCATACAGTAAATATGTTCATTCACTACTCACACATTTAAATAGTGCATTCTCAAGTAATAATTAAAAGATACTTTACTATTCAGTTCATGTATCAGCAATTTAATTCAACATTTTTACGATTATGTTGGTGAAAGTATTCTGCAGGCCTTTATTGTGAAAGGACACATGAACCTGTGAACCACACTTGCACATCCTCAAGTTACAGCGTCAGAGAAGTGTTAATTTGTTGTCCTGGCTGCTTCTTCGCAATAGAATAGTGTTTTCTCACACAGGCTTCACTTCACTGCCGCCAAATAGACCATATTAGGAAAACAGTTAAAAGGGTCAGTTCACCCACATCAGACAAACAGGCGACACACTCCACAGACTTTCCATAAGACTTATATCAGTGGTTCTCAAATGAGGGTACATGTACCCCTGTGGGTACATGAAGGCACTCCAGGGGGTACGTGAGAATTTAAAATATACATTTAAAAAGTAGCATCCATGCAAAAATCCTTTCAAAATAATTATTTAATAAATATTTTAAGAAAATATAAGTATAAGTTCATAAAATGAATTTTATATTCAGTAGGCTATTCACTTTCATGATCCTAAAAACCCAGAGTCTCCCCCATACCAGGATGGTTGGACCCAACCTGTCATATGCCACCTGTCATCACCTGTCAATCACTTGAAAACTCAAAGATGGAGTCGTGGTTGAAGCGTAGCAGTTATAGTTTTAAATGGTGATATGCTCACTGTTTTTACTACATTAGTTTGAATCACTAAATTTTAGTGATGACAAATATTTGCAATAAATTTAGTCATGGATTATTAACATTTAAAATGTTTGGAATAGTTTTTTTTTCAAATGTTTGAATTTTGTATGTGTTAATCAGTTCCAAAGTTTAATAAATCAGACACTGACGGCACAGCGCTCTGTTTTTAAGTCTTTTTTTTTTAACCAAAAATGCTTTGCAATACTTGTTTAAGCATTCAACATGCTTATCTCTAGATTTAACAATCTTAATTTAAGAAATCTTGTCAAGTGAAATCATCTGTCCATGCAGCAAGATCATTTCCCTCAGATTTAGTGTTTTTATCTTGTTTTTAGACCCCTTTTTTGCAGTGTATATAGATAAAAACTATCTCCACATGAATAAAAAATAAAACTCATAGTAAACGGTGCTCCTGTAGTCACGTAGTCACGTCCATAACCATACAACAGTGATATGAGTTGGTTGAGTTGGAGTCTATCACCTACACTGCAAGAAGGTGTGTCTAAAAACAAGATAAAAAACACTAAATCTGAGGGAAATGATCTTGCTGCATGGACAGATAATTTCACTTGACAAGATTTCTTAAATTAAGATTATTAAATCTAGAAGTAAGCATGTTGTACGCTTAAAATAAGAAATTAATTCTTAAAACAAGATAAATTAAAGCTGCAAGCTGCGATGAACTGGCCTGAGCAGAGTGCACTGCAAATGATTTGTTTCTTACAAAGATAAAAAAAACCTTTAGATTAAGAAGTGTTACATAATTTATCTTGTTTTAAGAGTTAATTTCTTATTTTAAGTGTTCAACATGCTTATTTCTAGATTTAACAATCTTAATTTAAGAAATCTTGTCAAGTGAAATCATCTGTCCATGCAGCAAGATCATTTCCCTCAGATTTAGAGTTTTTAATCTTGTTTTAGACCCCTTTTTTGCAGTGTAGGCTATATAGATAAAAACTATCTCCACATGAATAAAAAAGAAAACTCATAGTAAACGGTGCTCCTGAGAAATGCACTCTGGTTACCCAGTGGTATCAGTCCAACACTGTGGTTGTGCTGTATACATTTGCCTAAAACTAAATGTGTTGCAATGAAGGTTGGAGAAGTAAACAGTTGGCAGTGGTTAGTGATTCTTACTTCGGAAACGAAAGCCTCGTTAACTATAAATGACCCTACTATGATTCCATCTGCACCTCTCTGCATCTTCCGAGTGAAAAGAAGAGCTGTTAGTGCTTGTTCTTCAAGCTGTAGCGTTACATAACATCCTTCCGTATTTTATAAAGCACCCCATTGATAACCCCTCAACTGTGACGCCACCGCTCTGCCTCTTCTGATTGAGTTACACCTCGGTTCTAGTCCTTACCCACATTCCTCAGTGGTACCTAAAACCTGGTAGTTTGCTCTATACCCAGCTCTTTGTATCAGAGAGGCAGCTGTTGGCTGTGTTTGTCCGCTAGTGCTGTGGACTCCGTGGCCCACCGCTCCTCTCAGTTCTTTTATAAGCGTCTCTTTAGCTTGGGGCGACAGGAAACCAGAGAGACCACAGAGTCTTTTGTTACTTTTTCACATCAGCTTATTGGTAACCGGACTCACGTCTCCTCAAGGCACAAGAGGGACAGAGAGGGGATGGGATGGAAAAAAGGGGAGGGGAGAAAAAGGGGTAACTGGTAAAAAAAATAACATAAAAAAGGGCACTAGAAAGAAATGGGAGAGATGTACAGTAACAGATAAGGGGCAAGGCAGTGCAGTTTTAGTTTAGGGATTTTCTTACAATCTGAATTGTGATACAGTTTGTAAGATTCACGGTTATAGAAAAAAGACTAATACTTAAAGACACCAGTGCTGTGCCAGGTAAGAATGTTGCAACTCCGTACCCCTAGATAATAAAAATAAATGGTACACTGCAAAAAAGGTGTGTCTAAAAACAAGATAAAAACACTAAATCTGAGGGAAATGATCTTGCTGCATGGACAGATAATTTCACTTGACAAGATTTCTTAAATTAAGATCATTAAATCTAGAAATAAGCAGGTTGAATGCTTAAAATAAGAAATTAACTCTTAAAACAAGATAAATTATCTAACACTTCTAAATCTAAAATTTTTTTTTTAAATCAAAATTTTTTTTAAAATCTTGGTTCGGGCCAGTTCATCGCTGCTCACAGCTTTAGTTTATCTTGTTTTAAGAGTTAATTTCTTATTTTAAGCGTTCAACATGCTTATTTCTAGATTTAACGATCTTAATTTAAGAAATCTTGTCAAGTGAAATTATCTGTCCATGCAGCAAGATCATTTCCCTCAGATTTAGACACACCTTTTTTGCAGTACATCTCTGATGTCATAACCACCGGCCAAATAAGTTGAGATCTAACACAATTTCCTCAGTTTTATGGACATTAATGTGCAAATGTTGGTCATCGGTCCATTCTACCACTGTACTGCAGCAGCTGATGACAGTGCTTCTGGTGAGTTAACCTGATTTGGAAATTTTCACTTCAAATTGATCAGATTGGGAGTTCACATAGGCATTTGTGAAAAGAATAAAAAGGCTAAACAGACACACCCTGCTCCTGTAATTTCGAGAGTATTTTAATGACTTTTAAGCGATTACAGAGTCACATTGTCATGACCCCAGGCTAAATTTTGTATTTTGTTTTAAAAAAAGAAATCATACAGTACAGGCCAAAAGTTTGGACACACCTTCTCATTCAATGTTTTTCCTTTATTTTCATGACTATTGACATTGTAGATTCATCAAAACTATGAATGAACACATGTGGAATTATGTACTTAACAAAAAAGTGTGAAATAACTGAAAACATGTCTTATATTCTAGTAAGCAAAGGGTGGTTACTTTGAGGAATCTAAAATACAAGACATGTTTTCTGTTATTTCACACTTTTTTTGTTAAGTACATAATTCCATATGTGTTCATTCATAGTTTTGATGCCTTCAGTGAGAATCTACAATGTAAATAGTCATGAAAATAAAGAAAAACGCATTGAATGAGAAGGTGTGTCCAAACTTTTGGCCTGTACTGTATATCAGCACAAAAAAAAAAAAAACATTAATGCGATTCTTCAAAAGCTTCAGAGTGAAATCTAATTTCCCACCTTCCAATGCTGATTCACCTTTCATGCCCATAGGTAACAGAAGGGGATCCACTCCTCACATGGAGAAACAGACTAACTCAGCAAGCAAAGCGCCCCAGGAGGAAACCCTGGAGACCCACTTACAAGGCAGTATCTCTGGGCCCCTCGCTGCTAAACAATGCAGGGTTTATTATGTTTCAGTAAACTGCTGGGGCTGTCTGTAACCCTCCTACACCTCATAGCTGCCTTCCACTCAACCAAGACTGGATACTAGGTCAACCTCTGACCTACAAACAGCCTACACACACTGCTGTCTTAATTCAACATGCAAAATCCCCAATTATCTGGTATTTTGTTTCTACAACGCGTGTCTGTTATCATTGAAGGGATTTAGTAAAATGCACTAGAAAAGTTTCTCTGGTAAGTCTATAAAAAATGCAACATGTCTTAAAGCCTGAATTTTTTCTATCATATTTCTCTTTTCATATCACTTCATAAATATTAAATTGAGAAGACAAGCTTGAGGGATTTAAGAGATAGAGTTTCAATGCTCTTTGAAGAAAAATAGAACTGAACTGGTTGAACTGGCTCTTGTGTCAATGTATGATCTATTCCTATAAGGTGCTATTAACCTATGTAAATACTTTTTATTAGTATGACAAACAATACGGAACTTTAATGTCTCATGATGGTCTATATACTGTCTGTATTTTGGTATCGAAACAAGTTTAAAAAGGCAGAAACTGTTGATTGGTATCTGCCTTGGATATCCATGTTTGTGATGTTTTACTGATGCGGTTTGTGTCTTCTCCCCCTCACCTCGAACCCCCTGTTGTCTTCATTGTACTGGACCACATCCATGAAGTTGCCAGCCAGGGTTTCCAGGAAGTAGGCAGAGTCCATCTCTGTCTGGATCTGCAGTTTGGAACACAAGCTGGAAAGGAGGAAGGACGAAGGCAGAGGAGAGGAAGCAAGGGAATAGGGAGGGATATGAAGAAGAGGTGAAGGAGCAAGGGGGGTTGGAGGACAATGGAGGTGGATGAAGGGAGGGATGGTGGGAAGACAGAGAGACAAGTGGGAGGACAGTTAGACCAAAGTGTGTTTTGGCAGTTCTACAGAGCATCTTGTCATTTTTTTCCCTTTTCCTGTGGTCTCAGGAAATAAAACCTCACATATTCCAAAATTGGCTTTGGTTTAAAGCATCTTGTGCATGAGAACCAGATACATAAGGCTGTTCTTATTAGATTGGTTTGGCCTCTATTCAAAAAGTTACAAAGTAGTCTCTAAATACAGAATAATAACCTTTATTAATCGAGCTGGTGGTGTAACGCTAGTCAAGCGTTCACTTTTGTCCAGACTAAAATATGTCAACAAATATTGGATGGCATGTCCTAACATTTTGTCAACGACCCTTAAGCATCAATCCTTATACTGTATATGAGAAGTGAACGTGGAGTCCAACATTTGTTTTGAAGCCTCAAGTTTGGCATTTTGGCCATCAACATCCTGGTTTCCTTGCACCAGCTAGCTAGTTAGCAAGGTACAAACATGAAGCAAAAGTAACTGCCAACTTATTTTTACTTTTTGGCCAAGCAGCTCCATAATATGACATATATAGGGGATTATGCTAATTTCCCGCAGTTTCTGCATGCTGGGAACCCATACCATATATTTCCATCATTAAACTTTGGTGTACTCAAAATTTCCGGGTCCACAATGGGGCTCTATGGGCTGTCAACCGGACTATTACATATATGTTTTATGTGAAAAATGACATGTTTTCAGGGCATCAAACCACAAACACAGTTGAGATGCATGCTGCCTGTAAACATGAGTACTAGTGAAATATTAATTTTCATTAGTAATCTAAACAGCTAAATACAACTAGAAAATTTCCCCTGGGGAAATTCTGAAAGGGCCACGGGGGCTACTGCCGGTGTGTGTACACTATGATGATATTCTTCAGAGATTTCAAACTATGCCCTTTAACCTCAAAATGTGTGTGTGTGTGTGTGTGTAATTAAAATCACATAAAGTTACCTGTGTGTGTGTGCACACACGTGTGTGTTTGAAGCATATGTATGCATGTGTGAGGAGTGTGCGTGCGTGCGTGCGTGCGTGTGTGCGTGCGTGCGTGCGTGCGTGTATCTGTAACTGTAATCACATCAAAGATCAAAGGCAATCAGATCAAAGCAATCAACAGAATTAATTGACACCTGTTCCGGCATAGTGACAGCAGAGGTGGACAGACTGACATTTCTGGCTCGAACAGAAAGCATTTTTGGCAAAACCATAATACCTATTATTGATCCGACTTCACTTTGAGCGCCCTGAGTTCTTCCTGAACGTCTAAATATGTTGTTTTTAAAGAAAAATGAAAAAATAGCTTTGTTAGAGCGATCTACAAAAACTGTAAAATGTCCCTTTTTCTGAAATCTTCCTGCGTTTTTAATATGGGAGCCAATGAGGCTGTTGGTGGTTTTGGTGGCGAATCTGTGCATTGTACGCCCAAACTATAACTCTGACAGCTTTACCAGAGGATTGTGAATGAGAAGACAAATTTTCCTACGTTTCTATGTATAAATTATTTCTGTAGAGTGGAATTTGCGGCCTGGAGCGCAGTTTTCAAATTTATTTTTTGACAATTTTTTCTCTCCCTCTACACTCTGGCGATGATGCAGATGCTATTGCTGTATGGGACCAGTGCTCGGTGCGATTGCCCCGAGGCCCTAATTAGAAAGGTTTGTCTTTTTTGGAATAAGGGCTAAAATGGTAATATTTTCTGCATGTAAAGGAGACACATAATGAACACTTGCACCAGCTTTTATTGCCTTTATTGCCAGGCCCAGGTGAAGCAGATCATGCTGACGACCCTCCGATGTCAGCAGACTGCCTGCTGAGGTTGACTAGGCAGCCTGCAGGTACACTACATGAGATGTGTTTATGCTACCTATACACCAGAAGACTTTGAAAAGATTTGGAAAAAACTCCTGGAAAACTATCGTGTCACACCTGCTCACATCTAAAGACAAATGTTGAGAGTTTTCAGTCTCACTGACATTTTAGACTGACTGTGAATCTTTCAGGGTAACTATTTAAAAGATTATAACTAGATTCTTTTAGCAGTTTTTTCCCATCATGGTCTTAGTAAAAACTTACAAATGGAGGAGAAGCAGCTTTTGGCTCCAGCTGCTCTAGTGTGTGCAGTGGTTTGTGTTGGAAAAAAAAAAAATTAGAGGAGAAGACGTCACAAAATGCCCCTCACAAAGCTGAAAAAGGGTTTCTGTTTTTCTGACATGAAAAGTTGACTATTTTACAGTGAAAATAGATATAAGGAAGGAACATTTAGAAATGAATTCATGACATACATTTATGTCATATTTAATTATAATTTATTTAATTGAATAATTATTTGTATCAGCTCTATCAACTTTCATTTAGTTAATCATACATTAATCATCCATTATTTATTACTTATTTATGTAGGCTATATATTTATTCATGACATCACTATATTTTTATTGAGGCATTATTGTGATGTTCCTTTTTCCTGTGGAAGTGGTTTTACTGGCCGGTCTGGAACCGGGAACCTTTCCCCCGCTCATCTATTGGTTGGTGATTGTGTTACGTCACTGAGACTTGAGATCATATCAAACGCGTTTGATATGATCCAAACCCAAGACTAGGAAAAGATGAAACAGAGCAGATTACTACCTTAAACTTAACGATGGAGATGACGGGAGCGCAGTGACTCCAGTAAAACTCCTAGATTTACTAAAGACTTTCAGTTTTTAGTCTGGGACTGGGGAAATCCTTTGGTGTACGCATATGCTACCTCACGACCGTTGCGCTTTTCCAATGAACGGCGCCTGGCTCTGCCCCCCGTTGGTCCAAGACAATCCAGACTCTTTGCACTTCTTGTTCCCCGCTGGTGGAACACACTACCAGTTCCTACCAGAGCAGGGGCGTCCCTCTCTACCTTTAAAAACCTCCTGAAGACCCAGCTCTTCAGAGAGCATCTTCTCTCCTAGCTCCACACGATAATTCTACTCCTTAAAGAATTGTTACTAGCACTTATTGATGCACTAATAGCTCTTATTGCACTATACCTTGATTGTTTGCTTTTACTCTTCCTGTAAGTCGCTTTGGATAAAAGCGTCTGCTAAATGACTAAATGTAAATGTAAATGTAAGCCCAGCATAAGGTGTAAACATGGTGCTACTGCACGCCTCGAGCGTGTCTGTAGACTATAGTCTCACAAAAAGCCAGAGTCTAAGTAGTTGATTTCACTTGCTACTAGATACAGAGATTCATTCAGAGATCACACATGAATGGTGATTAGGATCATCTGTCAGTAATGAGGTGCAAAGTGGAAATGACGTTGTGTGTGTGTGTGTGTGTGTGTGTGTGTGTGTGTGTGTGTGTGTGTTACTTTCCTGGTGTGTGGGTTTGGATAGACGCAGAAATACGAACACACTGTGGAAAATGACTGAGGTGGTTAAATTACAGCTTCCTTGTATGCTGTGTATCCGACCTAATTTCTGGTAAATTCAGGCAATATGCTGATGTCATAAATTGTTGATTTTAGAGACAATTCATTGTGTGTGTGTGTGTGTGTGTGTGAGTTATTGTGCACACTTCATGATGAAATTGTGACGCAAGTATTGGATCCTGTGAGACACTGTGGTCTGGAAGCTGGAAAAGTCTGTGACCTTTGTGTGTCTGTGCCTGCATGAGGACATGTCTGCATGATCTGCAAGAAGCTAAAATAAAAGATGTCCAATGTGGTTAGGGCAGTGCAGACACAAAGTCAAGGCTGTGTGACAGTTTTAATTTTGTGAGACTGACCGCAGTCATTTAAGCCTGTGTATTCATCATGTTGACTGACATTACAGTCACTATAACAACCTAAAACACAAAAACATAAAACAACAAAGACAGACATGAGAATTGCAGACATAGCACAAGCATGCTGAGAATAACGTCATGCTCCAAACTGAAAACAGTTGAAGAAAATGAAGAAGAAAATAATGAAGGGCTGAGAAAATGTCCCAATTAAAATAAATGCTGAAGGAGTCACTTTTGTCCAAGCAGAGAGAGGCCCTCCGCCTTTTAACCCTTTGATGCACAACATGGGTCAAAAATGACCCGCATTCGTTCCCCATGTTATTTATTGCTTGCTGTGTGTTTCTGTGCTCTATCTTTTGATATCAACTTATTTTATGATTGAATATTCTTAGTATTCTTTAAATAATCTTGTTTTGATAACAACAGATCATTTTGCTTCTCATAATTTATGAAGAAAAAAAGTTTTTGTATTATTACATAGCTAACTACTTGGCTAAGTAGCTTGCTAAGCTAACTACTTAGCCAAGAAGTTAGCTAAGTAGTTAGCTTAGCAAGCTACTTAGCTAAATACTTAGCCAAGAAGTTAGCTTAACAAGCTACTTAGCTAAAAAAAAATGGATATGGCTCATTTTTCACCCATGTTGTGTATTAGAAGAATAGTGACAGAAAAACGTATTTTATTTAAAAATGAATAAAGGAAAACATAAAAATTAGGATGTATGATGATCAAAAACAAACTAATTGAGGAAAACCTGGAATACTGAATGATGAATTATTGCAAAGATATAGAACATAAAAACTCTGTCGGGTCACTTTAGACCCATGTTGTGCATCAAAGGGTTAAATTAACCCTATAGAGTTCATGTAAGCGCAGATGCATTACTTCTTTATGACGTAAAAACTTCAGCAGTACGTTTCCTTCCCTCTAAAGTACTGGCTTCAAACTCCATGCCACTTTGTGTTGGATGATGATAGGACAAGTAAAACCACAGATGAGGTCAAATATATTTAGTATAAGAATATAGAACTTGATGTTCTCTTCATTTTACCACTTAGATGTTATATTTGTAACCAACATTCAAAACTCTTCATTGAGCATGATTGTGTTTTGAAAGTAAAAACATTTTTGGGAACACTTTACAATAACCAACTAAGTAATGTTTATAGATGGTTTATAAACCAATTATTAACCATTTACAAAGTGCTTTACATATTTAATCTTTAAATGTTTTCAACCAATTTCTTAAATTAACATACTTAATATGGTGTTAAAAATGTTATAATGAGTGCAACTAAAACTATTAATAAACTATTAATTATAATTTATTGGTTTGTTAATGGTAAAGTAACTATAAACTTACATCGATATACCATCTATTTGCCATTTATAAATGATTTAGTTAGTTAAACATGAATACAAATAAGTATTTACCATTCTTAATGGCCTATATATGGTTTATAAATGATGATTAAACATTAATAAATTATCTGTTTACCATTTATAAATGATGGTTCATGCAAAGTGTTAACACACTTTTTAATTATTTTAAAAATCTGATTTATTTTTGTTTCTTTTGGGTTCAAAATGTTAATCCAGTAAGTCAAAGTGAGGTCATATAGGTTAGGTTGTGTCGGGAAAAAATGATACCAACATGGCATGATAAACATTTTTAAGTGGCAGAATTAAAAAATTATAATAAATATCAAATAAACTTTTGACTATAGCAATAATAGAATATGATTAAAATGTGTAGTTTGGTTCACAGGGTTGCCATAGACAGCCAGCAGTCATGCAGATTAATTCTACAACAAACAGATGAAAATAAACTGGATCACATCCTTTTATTCCTCTCTGGAGCAAGACCCACATTCCAGAGTCCCATTCTCGGCACAAAAAGGCTTGAGGGATACTCATGAAGCTGTAACAAAACCTGACTCAAACCAGGAACCAAGACAAGCCTCACTGCTCTTTGATCCGCTCACGTAGCACCAGGTATCACTACAGTCCACCCGTTTTTCAACTGATGCTGTAACTGTTACCATCTAACAGTGCAACCTCCACGTCTACAAAGTGGAGCTAATGCAGTGTCCTACATTCTTCCCAACGACCAGCAGGGGCGACTCCACTGGTTGCAAAAAGAGATCTGTTTGTATAGGGCTGTTTCCACTACCGGGCAATACCCGGGATGAGGCGGGTCTCACTCGCCGACACGCCCCTAATTTGAATAGGAGCAGTCCGGAACAGGCTTTTGTCTGGACTTTTTTCGTCACTGTTGAAGAGCAGGGTCTTTTTTCTCCCCTAAAACAGCCTGGTTACTGATTGGATAGATCACTAAGCAGGATGTGACGTAGTACTCTACATGACAACAACACACGCCATTTGTAAAAGCCAGCGAAGCAGTGTTCCCAACTTAGCGACTCTGTTGCTGAATTTAAAGATTTTTCAGACCCCCTTAGTGACTATTTTTCAAGAAAACGACTGGAGACAAATCCAGCGACTCCTTCTTACTTTTCTTAAAGAGGCAGCTAACGAGCCGGAGGCCGGCTTGTTAAGAAGAGCCGCCTTTAGCGGCAGTTAGCTACAGTTAGCTCTGTAGCAGTACAGTGTACAGTGGAACATAGGAACCTGGGAACATATGACCCATAGGAACATATGACCATGGGAACACATGACCATAGGAACATAGGAACCTGGGTACATATGACCATGGGAATATATGACCCATAGGAACATAGGACCCATAGGAACATATGAACCTGGGAACATATGACAATGGGAACATATGACCCATAGGAACATATGACCATGGGAACATAGGAACCTGGGAACCTATGACCCATAGGAACATATGAACATAAGAAGAGCCGCCCTTAGCGGCAGTTAGCTACAGGTAGCTCTGTAGCAGTACAGTGTGTATGTGCTGCTGCTACAGGAGGTGTTCATTTAGCGATCTCTGTTTGTTTACAACAAGCACTGGACACACTGTGCATAGTTAGCAATGCTGTTAATCACAATCACTATGTTTATGATCAGCGGAGACATAATTAGCCATGCTGCTTCCAGCTGCTGACGTTGTGCACAGTTAGCGACGGTGAAAACCATACGTCACCTCCAGAGTCTCTAAATCCCTCTGGGGGCTAACTTGATGTGGAGACACGCAGAGTGAGAGGACTTTTGAGAGGGCGTGACCTGAGACTTTCCCGGTGGACACTTTTCGCCCTAGTGGAAACACGGCTTATATGAGAAAATGACCCAACTTCTCAGTTATTGCCCCAGTTAACATTTTCCAAATGAGTATATGGTCTCAAGCGCTTGTTTCAAGCTTTCTTCGATACAGCAGATGTTAATTTTATGGTCAAATTACATGTCTGAACAGTGAATATTAAGCTATTCAGTTAGCTTAGCCTAGCATAGAGACTGTAATCAGGGGTCAAAGTGTAAAAACGACAATTTGTGGTTTTACATCTTGTGGTCACTCCATGGTTTCCAGACAACAAGTAATTGTACTAACAATAACTATTGTTAGTTATTGTTAGTAATTGCTTTGTGGCACTATGGACTGCATCAAACTATTGCTTCAAGACAGCAAATCTTCGACACAAAATATGATACACATGCACATAATCTTGTGATTGTCCCAAAACGTCACTAAAACACATGCTCTCTGGTCATTTTCTGCAATCTGACAGCCCAAACATCCTATTCTCTAAGTCTTTTTTTCCACATTAGACATTTTGATTTCATGGTCGGAGAAACACAGGTGGAGTTAATAACATTAATTATGACTGCATTCCATTTAGTGGATACTCCCAAACCCTGATGATGTGCATGCTGGCTCACTGTTGTAGTCTGTCGTCTTGAATACACACAGACTAATTAGAAACAGATATTTTCTAAATTAAAAGATAAAAACTACAGACAAAAAGGTCCATTGCCACTTTGGATGCTTGCTTGTTCTGATTTATTATAATTTATTTATTACTGATTATCCCTCTGCTCATGATGAAGAAGGGTTCAGCTACACTGGGAGTTTACCGAGGTCACCAAACTTCTCAAGGGGTCATTCCTATGTTCTCAGAGAACTTGAAATGTTCTCCAGGTCTCAATTTACTCAATATGAAATGGGTTACATTTCGAGGTAAGGGTAATCCTGGGAACATATGACCATGGGAACATAGGAACCTGGGAACATAGGACCCGTAGGAACATAGGAGCCTGGGAACATAGGATCCGTGGAACATAGGAGCCTGGGAACATAGGAGCCAGGGAACATATGACCATGGGAAGATAGGAACCTGGGAACATAGGACCCATAGGAACATATGACCATGGGAACATAGGAACCTGGGAACATATGACCATGGAAACATAGGAACCTGGGAACACATGACCCATAGGAACATATGACCATGGGAACACATGACCATAGGAACATAGGAACCTGGGAACATATGACCATGGGAACATAGGAACCTGGGAGCATAGGACCCATAGGAACATATGACCATGGGAACATAGGAACCTGGGAACATAGGACCCATAGGAACATAGGACCCATAGGAACATAGGAACCTGGGAACATAGGAACCTTGAAACATAGGACCCATAAGAACATAGGAACCTTGAAACATAGGACCCATAGGACCCATAAGAATATAGGAACCTGGGAACATATGACCCATAGGAACATAGGAACCTGGAAACATAGGACCCATAGGAACATAGGAACCTGGGAACAAAGGAACCTGGGAATGTATTACCATGGGAACATAGGCCCCATAGGAACATAAGACCCATAGGAACAAAGGAACCTGGGAATGTATGACCATGGGAACATAGGAACCTGGGAACAAAGGAACCTGGGAACATATGACCATGGGAACATAGGACCCATAGGAACAAAGGAGCTTGGGTAATTACTGTGGTGTCCTTTAAAAATGAGAACCTGGGAACATCAGACTCATTGCCCATTAAAATGACAGGATAGAGGTTACAGAGAGAGTGTGAACACTTTACTTGAAGTCTTTGGTGATGTTGTCGTAAGTCTTGGGGTCCTTCAGGCGCTCCATAATGGTATCTGAAGCCTTTTTTACCATTATGGGGCACTCTGAGTTCTCTGAGGCCAGCGAACGCCACACAACCTCCAAGTACTCTGGCAAAACATAAAGAGAAAGGGAGGGGTGGACACTTAAACAGGGCCGCTATAAAAAGACCACAATAATACACAATAACCCCGGTTAAACATACAGGACTATTTGAGTGACTATATTTTGAGGCACTGCAGAAGTACCAATTCATCTTCAAAAGAACGCATAAACACAGTTCTAGTCAAGTGCCTGCCAAAGTATTTATTTAAAAAAGGTCTCAGTGAGGTGATGAGTCTCAACCAAAAAAGTGAATTTCACAGTTTATGAAACTAAAAGCTGGCTCTCAGAAAAGAAACGCCACATTAGAGAATGTGGGAATATTTCCACCAGGAGTGAAAGCCAAACTCTTCTGGTAATAATGCTGACTAACAGCAGTGTTGTTTTGGGAAATAATAAAAGAGGCCTGACGTCAGTAAACTGTTCTCTGTGGTTTTTGTCTCGGATGTTTTCCTGCAGTCAAAGAGAATGTGGCCCGGCTGTGTGTGATAGTGTCTTGGAGATAGGACTGGTGTGTGTGTGGGACGGTACAGGTCCATGTTCAAAACCACCCTGACCTCGAATCCCGCCTGCAGCCTTCCAGAGGAAAACATTGAGCTCAGCCAAACACAACACAGACACAGATAGAGTGAAGCCTTCCTCATCTTTGATCTGTCTGGGATTCTTACTTCTCAGACACTGAACAAAACTGGAAATGTGAAGCAAATTTAAATTTAACTCTTAATGCATGTTATTGATACAGGAGCAGGGTTCTTTGGTGCATGTGCAAATATCAGATGGCTTTTAAGAATAAAAATCAAGAAATTTTCAAGCACTTTCAAGGTACCCAAAACCAGAAAAGGCCAGACTCTTGAAGCCTTTATCATCAGAATCAGAATCAGAATCACTTTATTAGTCCCTTGAAGGGAGATTTGTTTTGCAGCAGGACACACAAGACAAGGTACACAACGATAACATAATAAGACCCAATAAATATCTAATAAAACACAGTTCAAAGAGACGCCATACGCATGTATAAAATCACTGACACATGTTTGTTGCAGAGCTGATACCCCTAAATGGAGAGCTACTACCTAGTATAGGTAAAAAGTGCAATGTGCAGATGTGCAAGACACAGACTTGTGAAGATGAGCAATTTGAGGGCTACTTTCTATTAGTTAAATAAATGGCAGTTGGTATAAATGCATCATCGCATCTAAATTGTTAATGAATCCGCAAAAAATATGGTTTACAGGATGAATTTATACCCACAGCAATCAGTGTACGACACTTTGTTTATACTTCATATGAACTTTGTTTATGATCATGCATTACTTAATTAACAATTAATAATAATATTATTAGTTTATAGAGATTCAATGATATTCCTGACCTTGAAAAACTCTCAAGACTTTGTCCAAACAAACAACAAAATAGTGACGCATATTAAAAATCCCATGTGCTCTAATGTCCTCAGAGGACAAGAATGTGTGCAAAAAACCTCCCATGGAATAATTATTTCCACTTTCACTGAGTTAGTAAGTTTTTAACGAACTTCAGTCCTGATTATTTTCTGAACTTAAACCCTTTAAAAGTCTGTTTGTTTACACAATGCTGTTGTTTTTGTTTTTATGGAAAAAACACACTTTCATTTATTTGCTTAGGGTCATTTTCCCCCCGCTGTCTGTGATATCTATATGATTATTAAAAATATTGATTTTAATGCATTGCATTAACCCCTGCAGTGATCCATGACACAGCAGAGATAACCCAGGAAAAACAGCATGCATTTCCCCTGTAGGGCAAACATGAGGAAATGGCTCAATCTGGTGGAAAAAAGTAAAAACTACAAAATTAAATCCCAGGGCTCTGGACTGAAAGTCTGATGTAACAATGCATGATTGTGGAACCAAAAATTGTAGTTTTTATGGATTTCAATTGAATCATTTTTGTCCTTAAGAGTCTGATTGTCTGAATTTTGTCTATCAAAGAATTGTTGTAGAAGCTGAGGTTCAACTTCCAGTATTATAAAACACCCTTGCCAAAAAGTATGCCATATGCACCAAGGTTATTACAGTTAACGAAAACTAACTAAATAATGAAAACTAGAATTTAAAAACATTTTCGTTAACTGAAATAAAAATAAAAACAGAGTTTTTAAAAAAAACAATAACTAACTGAAACTGTATTGTGTGTTACACAATAAAATTATAGTGAAATGTCGTTTTCGTCTTTGTCAACTTTTTTCATACATAAACCTTTTTGGTTGATATGAAATCTATTTCATCCATCTGGTTTTAGGACTTAATAAACTTATTGGGGCTGAGATGGATCAGAAAAAGGAAATAAAGGAAACATTCATTGTGACCTTTTTGAATCTGGCACCCAACAAATACCCCATTACAAAGAACTAAAACTAAGCATTTACAAAAAGTAAAAACTAATTAAAACTAGCAAACTCACTCTAAAAACGAATTAAAACTAACTGAATTTGAAAACAAAAAATCACAATGAAATTAAAACTAAAACTAATGAAAAATCCAAATCTATTATAACCTTGCTCCAAGCAGTTGACAACAATGCCAGATGACACAAAAGCAGAATTGTATTTGAAACATAGACTGGAAAGTAGCCAAAAAGGCACATTTATTGTGACCTTTTTTAATCTGGCACCCAACAAATACCCCATTACAAAGAACTAAAACTAAACTAAAACTAAGCATTTTCCAAAAGATAAAAACTAATTAAAACAAGCAAACTCATTCTAAAAAAAACTCATTTAAACTAACTGAAGTTGAAAACAAAAACGAAATTAAAACTAAAACTAATGAAAAATCCCAAACTATTATAACCTTGATATGCACACAAAATGTTCCTATAAGGGACAATGGTTAAATAATGTAAAGCTAACATTTACAACATGTGCTGTGTGTGAGTCTGAGTGTGTTTGTGTGCGTGCATGACTAAATGCGTGTGTGCATGTTTGTGTATGTATACTTACAGATGTGTATGTGGGGGAGGGAGGGGTGGGTTTTGTCATTTTTATTGTTTGTTTATTCTTACTTTTTTTTTTTTGTAAAGCACTTTGTGTTGCATTTTTATGTATGAAAAGCGCTATATAAATAAAGTTTGATTTGATTTGATTTATGTGTGTAGTTTATTTCCTAAAATGAATGACATAGATCTGTATAAACTGAAAATGAAGACCAATAAGTATAATATTTATTTATAATATATATATTGTGTGTGTGTGGGTGTTGTCACGTCATACCTGGGAAGTTAACCGTAGCATAAACAGGTGCACTCGTGGCCGCAGAGGCATGAACCAGGTGAGGATACTTGAGTCTGAACCAGGCAGCGAGAGAACCTGGGTACGAGCCACCAAACGCCACCCACTTCCTGTCGCTCAGCCCTCGGGCCTCAGCCATCCCGGTGCGGAAGTGTGCCAGGTCAGCCAACGCCTGACGACTACTGAGGAAACGCAGGTTGTCTGTGCTGAGGTCACTAATGGAGAGAGGAGGGCGATTATCAAAAGTCAAGTCAAGTCAAAAGTCACTTGATTGTCAGTTCTGCTACACATGTACACATACAGAGAACTGAAATTACTTTTCTCTCAGAACCCTACACTGTAAAAAAAAAATGTTGTTTTTACAGTAAAAAACTGGCAGCTGTGGTTGCCAGAACTTTACCGTAACAAATACGGTGCAACTTTTTGTAATATTGCGGTAAAATGATATTAGCACTGTTGATTTACCATTTAAGATGGCCATTTTATTCCATATTCTACCGTAAAAAATAAAACGTTTTTCCATCAAAAGAAACGCTGTTCTGCCATATAATTGATAAGAAAATACTTTATAAATGATGCATGAATTAAGGATTTTACCATTAAATATTACATTATATTTCTGTTAGAGATATGGTGTTTAGTACATTTAACAGTGAGAAAAAGTACTTTAAAATATAAATGCAAAAATGATGGCTTGTAAATATGTAATGTATTTAAAAAAAAAAATAATACAGTTTTGGCTGATATATATATTTACGGTGTTTCATTGTTACTGAAACTGAATTAACCCATTTATCATTTTACAGTCTTTTACTGTCATGGTTTAGCAGTTTTTCACCGTAAAATCTACAGGCATTTTTTACAGTGTCGTTTAAAACAAATATACACATACACAGCTATATACAGAATTATAGTACAGTCGTCCATCATTGAGCCTATACAACAGGGGTGTCAAACTCTGGCCCGCGAGCCAAATTTGGCCCACAGTGTAATTTTATTTGGCCCGCGAGGCAATACCAAATTATTATATTATTATTGTACTATAAAAGCTGACCCGCCGGTATTATACGGCGCATTTACCGCTAATACTAGATTTATTATTGTTATTTTATTTTTAAATGTATTAACCTGTTGAAAAACTTTATTTTGATATTTAAATCAGAAGGATGCAAATAGAAAAGAGGCATACGATTTTTATTTAATTTTTATTTAATAAATTAATGACATTGATGTGTTTTTTATTTGAAATTTGATTTTGCATGTCTGCACTATTTAGTTATATATTGTATGTTTATAAGCGTTGCTGGTTCCATATTTAATGTTAAAGCAAAACATGTCTGGGATATATTAAAAGGTTTATTTGTTCAATGTTGGCCCGCGATTTTATTCAAGTTTTAAATTCTGGCCCATTGTGTATTTGAGTTTGACACCCCTGCTATACAATATTCCACAGGCAGGTCTGGCTTTGAGTGCAGAGCTGCCATCTAGTGTCCAGCATCTGCACTGCCATCAGCTGCTGGAAACTACAAACCAGTCACATGAAGCTGGTTGCACAATAGATTTTGTCCTTTTGTTGACCCCACAGGATTGTGGAACCAGACTTGCTGAAAGCTCTAAAACTGCTTTGAACACATGTTGAGGGTGATGTAACAGATGGCCTGTGGCACGGCTCATACTGTAAAGTCAAACTTCCCCAATCCTTCATTTTACAGTAGGAAATAACACTACAGTGAAGAATCACAGGAAACCAAAGTAAGACCAAGGTTATTATAGTTAACGAAAACTAGAATTGAAAAAACATTTTCGTTAACTGAAATAAAAATAAAAACTAGAGTTTTTAAAAAAACCATAACTAACTGAAACTGTTTTTTGTGGTTACAAAACTGACTAAAACTAACTAAAATTATAGTGAAAATGTCCTTAGTTTTCGTTTTTTTGTCAACTTTTTCCATTCATAATTCAGTGTTTCTATTTGAACATGCAACACATGGTGAATATGTTTACTGAGACTGGGATGTCGACACTAGAACCAAAATTCAAATCACCTGGAACTGTAAGAGTTAATAACCATATTGGGGCTGAGATGGATAAACCAAAGGAAATAAAGGCAAAAAATGTTATGACCTCTTTGAATCTGGCACCCAACATATAGCCCATTGAAAAAAAACTAAAACTAACACTAAAACTAATAAAAACTAAACTAAAACTAAGCATTTTCAAAAAATAAGAACTGAACTAAAACAAAAAGCTCACTCTAAAAACGAATTAAAACTAACTAAATTTGAAAACAAAAATTCACAACGAAATTAAAACTAAAACTAATGAAAAATCCAAAACTATTATAACCTTGAGTAAGACAAATGTATTATGTAGTATTGGATGAGCAGAATTCATTAATATCCATGTTTACTGTGCTTTCTCAGCGTAACATCATTACAGTTTTCCTCAGTCTCTTTGGTGCATTTCTCACATCACTACTTACATTTGCTCAACAGTTAATGCATTTCTCAAAACAATTAGTACAAACTGCAAAATCTAGTTGATAACCTGTAAAAGCGTGTCACCTGCTCAAAATGGATCATAGCTCATTCCTCATAGCAAGTATTCATGTCAATGAAAGTGTCAGAGTCATCAAGATGAAAAGTCCTGACATCATGTTTATGAACAAGATAGTCAAATGTCTCTGTCGTGTTTTCATTATGACAGTTTACTCTGGAAATGTTTTCAATGCAAAAAAAAAGTCAGATCTTGGTGACGCTACCTGAAAATGCTCCAGACAGACTGTATACTATTTACACAGCCGTTTGAAAACTACAGTAAAGTTACACATTACTGTATTTAGTGAGGTAACTGAATACAACACAGTGAATATGTATGTTTCATATATTTACTGCAATGCTCTGTTCAATTCTAATTTGTTTAAAGCATTGTGAAAAAGGAAAAAAAATACCCTTATTTACAACAAACCAAGGTTATTATAGTTAACGAAAACTAACGAAATAACGAAAACTGGGATTGAAAAAAGATTTTCGTTAACTGAAATAAAAATAAAAACTAGAGTTTTTAAAAAAACCATAACTAACTGAAACTGTATTGCGTGGTTACAAAACTAATTAAAACTAAATAAAATTGTAGTGAAAATGTCCTTAGTTTTCGTTTTTGTCAACTTTTTTCATTCATAATTCAGTGTTTCTATTCGAACATGCAACACATGGTAAATATGTTTACCGAGACTTGGATGTCTACACTAGAACCAAAATTCAAAACACCCAGAACTGTAAGAGTTAATAACCTTATTGGGGCTGAGATGGATAAAATGGCAAAAATGATTATGACCTCTTTGATTCTGGCACCCAACCTATAGCCCATTACAAAAAACTAAAACTAACACTAAAACTAATAAAAACTAAACTAAAACTAAGCATTTTCAAAAAATAAAAACTAAACTAAAACTAGAAAACTCACTCTAAAAACTAACTAAAACCAACTGAATTTGAAAACAAAAATTCACAACGAAATTAAAACTAAAACTACCTTTGGGTAGAGCTGTGTCACAGTGTCACAGTGTTGTAGAAATGGTCCACACTATGTCCTGCTTGGTTCATATATGTTGTAAAGTGTTTATGGGTTTATGGATTCAGCTCTGAGTGATTGCAACCAATGATGAGCCACTTCTCTACAAACAATGCTTCACACACCCTGAGAGACATTGTTCAATTTCTGAGATAATTCGCAGTAAAAAAAAAAAAGAAAAAAAAAGAGATTTTTGAAAAAAGTATACAATTTGCTTGACAGATTTTGACAGCTAGTTCAACATTTTTGCATGTAATGACTCAAGCGATGAAATGAGGACTATTAGTTTTATATGGAATGACTATTCAGCATTCACAAGCAGTGGTGGAATGCAACTAAGTACATTTACTCAAGTACTGTACTTAAGAACAATTTTGAGATATTTGTACTTTACTTGAGTATTTCCATTTTATGTTACTTTATACTTCTACTTCACTACATTTTGAGGCAAATATTGTACTTTTTACTCCACTATATTTAGCTGCCAGTTTTAGTTACTTTTCAGGTTGAGATTTAACATAAAAACATAATTAATATGAAATGTTTGCTAACATGTTAACATGTTTTAAATTGAACATCATAAGAGTATATTAAGTAGTAAAAATGAGCCCTACCTTGGGAAAATTAAAGCGGTCCGTACATAAATGCATCAAAAATAATAATCCAACAATATATTTTTAGAATATATGAAACAATCTGAGTGGGTCTATTCTGCATAATGAGTACTTTTACTTTTGATACTTTAAGTACATCTTGATGCTGATACTTCTGTACTTTTACTTCAGTAAGTTTTGAATGCAGGACTTTTACTTGTAGTGGAGTAATTTCACAGTGTTGTATTAGTACTTTTACTTAAGTAAGGAATCTGAATACTTTTTCCACCACTGTTCACAAGTATAGTTAATTTTGACTGACATGACATAAGCAAATGATAATGTTATAAAACAGCAGAGAGTTGTATGAAAGCACTTGATGACTGTCCAAAAGCATTTGTAATGTGTTGTAAGGAGAAACTGCTACTATGATGAGCACAAATAACTAAATGTTGTGGAGGGAACTAACTGTTATGCAAATGTTAATAGTGATGTGAGAATTGCACCAAAGTTACTGAGAAAAACTTTAATTTAGGATTAAGGAGACTTCAAGGACTCTTCAAATATTGTTTTTAAAAATTTTTTTATAGTAAATATTGTTTCAGTAGACACTTCAGCTCCCCTTAGTGCAGTGCAGTGTGTACTTTCTCAGTACTGACACAATGAGTCATATCACTTTATCATAACATTGAGCCTCTTGTTTATACAACCCATTTCCCCAAAAATGTGGGATATTGTCTAAAACGTAAATAAAACCAAACGGAATAATTTGCTCATATTAAATGGCATATAATTAATTGAAAACTCAGTTCATACTGATAAACTTTGTTTCGTAAATATACACTCTGAATGTGATGCATCCTGTTTTTATTAACGACCCCAATTTCTGAGGGGTTGGCACATTATGAAGAATGTAAATAAAAATAGAGTGCAATAGTTTATGGGCTTAAACTTGTCTCATTAACTGCATTCTCTGCTCTGGTTTGCTGGCCGTGCAGGGTAATTAAACGTTTAACGAAAACGGCTCATCAAGAGATTGCCAAGAGTGTGCAAAGCAGTAATCAGAGCAAAGGGTGGCTACTTTGAAGAAACTAGAATATAAGACATGTTTTCAGTTATTTCACACTTTTTTGTTAAGTACAGTACAGGCCAAAAGTTTGGACACACCTTCTCATTCAATGCGTTTTTCTTTATTTTCATGACTATTTACATTGTAGATTCTCATTGAAGGCATCAAAACTATGAATGAACACATATGGAATTATGTACTTAACAAAAAAAGTGTGAAATAACTGAAAACATGTCTGTATCATTAATAGTTTTGATGAATTTACAATGTAAATAGTCATGAAAATAAAGGAAACACATTGAATGAGAAGGTGTGTCCAAACTTTTGGCCTGTACTGTATGTACCATGGCTTCACCGCAAAATCGAAACTAAAGTGTAAGTCCACCTTAAACAAACAATAGCTCCATCAATGCATATAACAACACTGCCACCTACTGATGAGGAGCGCGGCCATTTGTGAATCACCAGCTGTGTTATTTGTGGATTCTCTCAAGAAGAATATATATTTTTTTTTTTTATTACTTTATTGCAGGTTATGAAATTACAAATATTAACAGCTTCATCACATATTCAATTCATCCTGCCACATTTATGCATTTTTTACAAGAGGCAAGGCCAACAGTTTCAGTTAGTTATCGTTTTTTTAATTTCAGTTAACGAAAATGTTTTTTCAATTCTAGTTTTCATCAACTATAATAACCATGGCTTGGAGTGAACGCTCCATCATACAAGTCAAGAATTGAATCAGGAAGGTGAAACGTACGTGGTTGGGTGACTCTTTCCATAGAAGCGATGCTCCAGCATCAAACAAAGGGCTCCTAGTTTCTCTGCATAGGTGAGCCAGGAGCCGCTCTGCATCCAGGCTGGATTGGCCGGACCCTCTCCACCGATCATCAGAAACACTGGGCCACCTGGTCTGTGGTAGGCTTCATTTACAAAGTACCTCTGAGGGGGAAAAGGAGACAGAATATCAGAGGGGAAAAACAACAGACAGGTGGATATCAGGGGTCAAGTTTGCATTAGCAGGTCTTTGGTCTTTAGAGTGTGCCAAAAAAGTTCAGCTTTTTGGCAAATGCACATGTGCACTAGATACACTGGTGTAACTTTACTGGATGGGATCATATACTGACTCCATGTACTATATTCAGGGCTTCCCCCAGAAAACTTGCTAAGCCTGGTGGTAGAGAAGCCCACCGGCAGTCCACCGTGTTTTTGTAAAAAAAAAAAAAAAAAAAAAGTAAAAAATTGACAGGAATTTTGAAATTATAACTATTATGTGTTATTATAAGCCAGGGATGGGCAACTTAAATGCTGGAGGGGGCCACAATTTTTCATGGACACTACCACAGGGCCACAGTGCACTGAAACTGCTATTTTAAATATGTTTACAGTGCAGTAACTTAACATATTTCTCTTTCAAATGCATGTTTAACAGTATAAATAGGAATACAAAAGGTTTGAACCACATAAAAATGAACCACTTACTGTGATTTATTTTTTTTTCAGTGCAAGAACAGCAGACCAACATTAATTGCAAGAAGTAATTTTGTGCATTTTTACACTGCACTTTTAAGATTTCATGCTCAAATGCATGTAGTTGTACTGAGGGCCGCTTCAAGTGAGGGTGTGGGCCAAGTATGCAAATATGGCCAAGGGGTAAAACCAGGGACGCAGATGGTGTTTTTGAACTGGGGGGGATGAAGCTGTATGCAAATTATTTCAGCTCAATGAGTTATTTTTGTACTCCATGCCTTAACCCAAATATGTTTTATTAAAAAAAAAAAAAAAGAACTGTAGTGTAAACAACAACCAACATATAACATTGCACCGTCAACTTTTCTGGTTAATGGTAGAGTACAGGTTGGCGTGCAATACAACAAAAATTTTTAGAAACACTGTCTATTCTTTTCAACCTGTTTTCTTATATAACCAAATTGATGTGATCAGGTTCATTCTTATGTGACAAGGTCAGCTAATGGTGGTCAGATGATGTTACCATGTCCAAAATCAAATGCCTTAAAGAGAACAGTTATTTATCGTGCTATCAGATATTGGAATAATTGCCCACTGAATATACGTGAACTGAATAGTAAAGTATCTTTTAATTATTACTTGAGAATGCACTATTTAAATTTGTGAGTAGTGAATTAACATATTTACTGTATGAAAGTGAGCATTAATGTAATAGATATGAATGTAATAACTTATTCGGAATGATTTCTGATGACTCTGATGATTCTCTAATCCTTTTATTTTACCCTGAACATTCTGCTGGGCATTTCCTTGTCTGTACAGTCTGTCAAGCCTTTACTGCTCCATCATAATAGGTCCTCAAGAAAGCAGGGGAAGCTTAATCTGATCACTTCATCAAAATATAATTAAACCCTTATAAGGATACACATAAAATAAAATAAACATACTTACTTGCTTCCACTCTCTGCTGTCTGCCCCATTGAAGTGGTCCAGCTTCTGAGTGAACCACAGCTCCTCAGACTCAGACCTCTGGCTGCTAACCTGCACCACATTAAACCTCCTGAAGCCTTTAAACTGTCCCTCTGCACCAACAAACAGACAAAACAACAACAATAAGGTTACGTTAGACACAAACAACCCAGTCGTTTGTAAAGCCATGTTGATACAAACAAGGAAGCAGTCAGGGGCATGTGATTTTAAGTTCCATGTGGTCATGTGACATGTTCTGCTGCTACTTTGAGTGACTTTCAAAACGTGGGAGATATTAGTTGTTATGTATTTACACATGCCACTGTAATATAGCCTATGCATGTTTTACACTAAACATTCATTCATTCATTTTTGCTTTATATTCTATAAAAAGTTTAAAAATCATTCCGCACCATTTTTGTTGAATGTTTGTATTTGACACTACAGCGAATTGTAAAATATGGCCCCAAATGTATCACCGAAATCGCGGAAGCAAATCCAAAAGGTAGTTTTCCTGTGAGCTTTGAATTGTTTTGAACGTAAAACTGAAAGGAACGGAGCATTTCGTATATTTTAACATTACCTGGTTATATATATATATATATATATATATATATATATATATATATATATATATATATATATATATATATATATATATATATATATATATAATGCCGATTATTTATTCCACAAACCAAAGAGATATTCAGTTTATTGTCATAAAGGACCAAAAACCCTGAAATATTCACATTGAAGAAGTTGAAATCAGAGATGCATGTATGTAATATGTTGTATATGTTTATAGAATAAAAAATAAATCAATATATAAATTATATTTCACAAGATAAATGGCTGATAAATCAAATTATATTTATTTCGCACGGTTATACATTATTTATTTGGTTATAAATAATAAATATTTTTAGGATTATATTTTGTAAATGTATAGAGATTGCATACTTAAATCAGTATAACACATTATTAATGGGAGTAGATAAGGCTAATTACTTAGTTAATTAGGCTATTTACACGTCTTCCCTCTCCTTTTTGAACATGCAATTATCATTTTCTTATGCATTATTCTTTGTTGGTTTGTGTTTTTTTTTTTTTTATTAACGAAGAAACAAAGAAAAGAACAGTGGATTACTTATTAGGAGCCACAATATGAAAACAAAACGCTAAAACACAATTCTAGATAACAAAGACTTAGGAACATATTTACAAATTAGACAATGTACACACAAATAACATACAAAGAATAATATAAAGGATAACCACAACAACAAAAAATGAAAACAACGATACACCAGTACAAAGCCACACGGCGAAAATAGACAGACAACCAAAAAAACAAAAAACAACACACACAACAACATAAATTTAGCCCAAACAGAAATACAGAGAGACTGGTAATATACACAAATTCCAGGATAAAAAGAGAATCATATGGAACGTTAATTAAATTCAAAGTAACCCTTGGACCACAGCGATAGCTTTAGACCAATTAATTATAGTTAGTTCTTTGTTGGTTTGTTTATCATTCTCAGTGGTGGAATGTAACTAAGTACATTTACTCAAGTACTGTACTTAAGTAAAATTTTGGGGTACTTGTACTTTACTTGAGTATTTCCATTTTATGTAACTTTATACTTCTACTCCACTACATTTAGAGGCAAATGTTGTACTTTTTACTCCACTACATATAGCCAGCAGCTTTAGTTACTTTTCAGATCGGGATTTAACATGAAAAACATGATCGGTTTAAAGTTTAAAGTGACATTTTCTAAATTAAACCTCATAAAAGTATATTAAATAGTTAAAATGAGCCCTACCTTGAGAAAATAAAATGCTGCTTATATAAATGCATCAATAATAATCATCAAATCATATATTGAGAATATATTTAACAATCTGAGTGGGGTCATTCTGCATAACGAGTACTTTTACTTTTGATACTTTAAGTACATTTTGATGCTGATACTTTTGTACTTTTACTAAAGTAAGTTTTGAATGCAGGACTTTTACTTGTAGTGGAGTAAATTCACAGTGTGGTATTGGTACTTTTACTTAAGTAAGGAATCTGAATACTTCTCCCACCACTGATCATTCTTTGAGGCGCTGAATGTTCCCGTGTTTTGCAGTTCCTGAAATAACCACATAAACAACCATAACAAGTCACCACCAGCAGGGGCGCTAGAGTAAACCCCCGACACATGTTCCTTCCTGCAGAAGAAGCCGGGTCCGCTCTCAGCAGCCCTCAGTTCCGTTTGTAGCCGACAGTTCATAGAGCCGCAACTATGGAGGAGGCCAAAAACAAAGAGAATAAGCAGCCCGAAAAGACCGATGAGAAGGACAAGGAGAAGGAGAAGGGGCAGCAGTCCTCTGGGAAGGACAAGGAGAAGAAAGAGGAGCAAGAACTGGTACGTGGCTGTGTTTGGCTCCTTCAGATCAGCGCTCAGTGGCGTTCAGGAGACAGAGAGTTATTTTGCCTTAGTCACTGCCGCTCTGACACCATGGTGGACCAGGCCCGAGGCTTTAACAGCCAGAATACAGGACTAAAAGACTCCCAGTGACCACATACAGCATCTCTCATATGAAGGAAACTTACGTTGCTTTAGTAGAATTCCGCCGTTCCGTAATAGCAGTGTATATAAAACCTCACGGTGAGCTAGCATTAGCCTAGCCTCACTCAGCCGGTAAGCTAACGTTAGCCTGCTGCTGCCTGTACTGTCACCAGTGGTAGCTTTAGAGCTAGCACATCCAACTAGCCAGGTGGTTTAACGTTGTGTAGCCAACTGTATGACACAGCAGCAAACGTGAAGGCAAATAAACACCAACAACAACTAAAATCACATTATCTTCCATCAACCTAACTGTTGAAACAGACTCATTTGGCTGTTTGTCAAATCTCCAGTGCTAGCACTAAGTGTCAGTGGTCAGCTTATTTTGTTTCTGTTACTGGATAGCCATGGGGATTGTTGCTGCTTTGGTTTTGTCGTTTGTATTTTAACACACTAAAAGTTTAGTCCCAAAAGGACCCCATGGCATTAGACTGGTTTTAGGACATGTAGAACATGTTTTACCAACTTTTCCCCCCACCTTTTAAGGCAACTCATGCTCATGACCAAAAAAAGATGTAGAATTTTCATATTTTTTTCATTAATATTGGTCAATTTTAGTCAAATATACAAAATTAGACCTAATTTCAAGAGAAAAAAACGAATAAAACCTGAACATTTTTGTGCGTCCTTGTGAAAAGATATGTGAGTGTGTGTTTATCTGAGTGAGTGAGTGAGTGAGTGAGTGTGTGTGTGTGTGTGTCTGACTCTGTGTGAGACACACACACACACACACACACACACACACACGCACACACACACACACACACACACACTCACAAGCAAATATGCATGCACACAGTCAAACTTGAAAACCAGGCCTTAATTTTGTATGTTTGACTACAATTGACCAATAATAATGAAAAAAATGTTATAAAATTATTTATCAATGTGTTTGTTTTGACGTGCCGTAAAGGGTGGGGAAAAAAGTTGCTTATAATTTTTTTCTACATGTCCTAAAACCAGTCAAGTGTCATGGGGTCCTTTTTGATCCCTGAGGATGTCATCTAAAAATATACAAGTACAAGTTTCACTAAAAGTTGACATAACCTACTCTGTGCATTCCCATCAATAATTTTCCCCCACTATTACTATTGAAAAAAATATTGATGTTTTATTACTTTTTTCTCTTGAAATGAGGCCTAATTTTGTATATTTTACTTAAATTGAACAATAATAATGAAAAAAATATGAAAAATTATATATCAATGTGTTGGTCATGAGTTGCCTTAAAAGGTGAAACAAAAAAGTTGGTAATAATTTTTTTTCTACATGTCCCAAAATCCAGTCTAATGTCATGGAGTCCTTTTTGACCCCTGAGGAGGATGGGTGCTATAAAAATGTATAAAACACATACAAATGTATGGAGAAAGTTCAAATTTATATTCTCTATAAAGGATGCAGATGGCCACATATGCTTAAATTCAAGCTATTCTATGAAAGTTAACGGCAGAGCACTGTATACAAAAATAGTCTTCTATTTCTAATGTGGTTATTTCATATAAAGTATTTATTTTTTAAAAAAAATCAAGATTTAGGCCATATTGCCAAGGCATAACAAATGTTAAACAATGCTTTATCATCATGCATCTACACAGTTATTTAGTCACCAAGTTAATATTTCATCATTCTTGTCTAAGTATTCAAAACAACAATAGAACATACTGCTAGGTACGCACAACAGTAGTCAGATAGTTGGCAATGTAAAGTGTTGGTCTATAGTTTTTAAGAAGACAGCATCATTACATAGCTTAAATTTAATCAGTCAACACATTTTTTTACACTTATGATATCGATTAATTATTTTTCTTTCACTACTTCACAGTCAGAGGAAGACAAACAGCTACAAGAAGACCTGGAGATGATGGTGGAGAGATTGGGTGTAAGTATTTTTTCTCTCTTGTGTGTCAGGGCTGAAAGACCTTAAGAGCTAAAGGAAACTCACCATTTCTTCATTTTGGCAGGAGAAGGACACATCGCTGTACCGTCCTGCATTGGAGGAGCTTCGCAGACTAATCCGCTCCTCAACCACCTCCATGACCTCAGTACCCAAGCCCCTCAAATTCCTGCGCCCACACTATGGCAAGCTCAAAGAGGTCTTTGAGGGCATGGCTCCAGGAGAGAACAAGGTACGGCTCTTCTGCCAGGAATTTATTAAACATTCAACTTTTCAGGAGAACCAACATGATAAATCGTGATAATAAATGTGCACAAAAGAATGCACAGGGATATGTATAGCAATCCTGCAACAATTATTCGATTAATCGAACAATAATCGATTATTAAATTAATCGTCAACTATTTTGATAATCGAGTAATTGGTTTGAGCAGTTTTTTTTAAAGACAATAAGTCCAATTTCTTTGATTTCAGCTTCTTCAATGTGAATATTTCTGTTTTCTTTGTTCCTTTTATGACAATAAACTAAATATCTCTTTGGTTTGTGGACAAAACAAGAGATTTGAGGACGTCATCTTGTGGTTTGGGAAACACTGATTGATATTTTTCAACATTTTATTGACCAAACAACTAATTGATTAATCGTTTATATAATCGACAGATTAATTGATATTGAAAATAATCGTTAGTTGCAGCCCTCATCCTGTCTTCAAGCTAGTTTCAAACAGGTCTTCACAGTGCAGATATATGGAGTAGAGGCTATAGATGACAGCCGTTTTAATGGTATTCCATATCTTGATCTATTTCATCTGTAAATTATTTTCTTGATTTATCAATTAGCTGTTTGTTGCCTAAAACTACTACTGTAAAATGTGATGTCTTCCAATGCCGTTTTTGTCCAAATCCTGCATTTTGAGAAACAGAATCATATCAAATGTTTGGCATTCTTGATTGAAAAGGAACCTTAACGACTAATTGAAAAGCAAAACAGTCGTCTAATGCAGCTTGAGCCTTAAGTTCATACTATCGGTTGTGGTTGTATTTGCAGCGTTTCTGTGCGGATGTGGTGTCAGTGCTGGCCATGACCATGAGCGGTGAGAGGGAGTGTCTGAAGTACCGTCTCCTCGGCTCCCAGGAAGAGCTGGCCTCCTGGGGACATGAATATGTCAGGTAAGAAATGACTTGGCATCAAGCTGCAATGGAAACAGGAAATACGGAGATTCTTTGAGATATCTATCTATTTATAGATAGATAAGTTGTTGATGGCCAATAAATAATATAGTTCCCCATTGTGTCTGCTGTAGGGTGGCACAATATATTGTTTTTTATTGTCTTTATTATATCAACTTAGAGCAGTGGTTCTCAACCTTTTTTCAGTGATGTACTCCCTGTGAAATATTTTTTTCAGCCAAGTACCCCCTAACCAGGGCAAAGCATTTTTGGTTGGAAAAAAAACAAAACTTATAAAAAGAGCGCTGTGCCATCAGTGTCTGATTTATTAAACTTTGGAACTGATAAACACATACAAAATTCAAACATTTGGAAAAAAACTATTTCAAACATTTTAAATGTTAATAATCCATGACTAAATTTATTGCAAATATTCCTCATCACTAAAATGTAGTGATTCAAACTAATGTTGTAAAACAGTGAGCATATAACCATTTAAAACTATAACTGCTACGCTTCAACCACGACTCCACCTTTGAGTTTTCTAGTGATTGACAGGTGATGCCAGGTGGCGTATGACAGGTTGGGTCAAACCATCCTGGTATGGGGGGACTCTGGGTTTTTAGGATCATGACATTGAATATCCTACTGAATATAAAATTAATTTTATGAACTTATACTTATGTTTTCCTAATATATTTATAAAATAATTATTTTTAAAGGATTTTTGCTTGGATGCTACTTTTTAAATGTATGTTTTAAAATCTCACCTACCTCCTGGGGTACGCGTACCCCCATTTGAGAACCACTGACTTGGGGGATAAATGCATTGCGAAGGAGAGAATATTGCCATCTGAGTATAGTAATATATTAAATTTCTGTCTGTAGACGCTTTCTTTTTCTGATATGTATCATGCAGTTAACTTCTCTGGCTAATTACACAGACAGACCCTGTTAGGCATCGTCTGATTGATTGATTTCTTCCCTTATTTTAATTCAACAAGCAATTTGTTGTATTTTATCAGTATTCTTAAAGCAGCAGAAAGACGGAACTGAAAAAAACTTCAAGATCTGTTCATCTCAAGTAATAGATGTATTGTTATTGCATATTTTCCTCACACTGTGAAGCCCTCGTCTGCTGCTTATACTACATATAATACTATAACCGTGTGTTTTCTCCCAGGCATCTGGCCGGTGAAGTGGCTAAAGAGTGGCAGGAGGTGGAGGAGAACGACAAGACGCAGCAGGAGACGCTGCTAAAACTAGTGAAAGAGATTGTGCCCTACAACATGGCCCACAATGCCGAGCACGAGGCGTGCGACCTGCTGATGGAGATTGAGAGGCTGGACATGCTGGAGGACTACATTGATGAAAACGCCTACGGCAAAGTCTGTCTGTACCTCACTAGGTATGTTCAGTGTTGGCTTAGAAACACAAAACCTACAGTACAGGCCAAAAGTTTGGACACACCTTCTCATTCAATGTTTTTCCTTTATTTTCATGACTATTGACATTGTAAATTCATCAAAACTATTAATGAACACATGTGGAATTATGTACTTAACAAAAAAGTGTGAAATAACTGAAACATGTCTTATATTCTAGTAAGCAAAGGGTGGTTACTTTGAGGAATCTAAAATACAAGACATGTTTTCAGTTATTTCACACTTTTTTTGTTAAGTCCATAATTCCATATGTGTTTATTCATAGTTTTGATGCCTTCAGTGAGAATCTACAATGTAAATAGTCATGAAAATAAAGAAAACACATTGAATGAGATGGGTGTGTCCAAACTTTTGGCCTGTACTGTATTTTTCAGCATATTGTGAACTTTTGTTGACATTTGAGGGGAAAAAAACCCCATTTCATCTCCTGACTTTGTCCATCACTCCTCCAGCTGTGTGAGCTACGTTCCTGAGCCAGAAAACTCAGCGCTGCTGAGATGTGCTCTGAACATCTTCAGGAAGTTCAACCGCTATCCAGAAGCCCTGCGCCTGGCGCTGATGCTGAACGACGTGGAGCTCGTAGAAAACATCTTCACATCCTGCAAAGACATGTAAGAACTATAAAACCCCATATTCTAGAGCACATAAAATAGTCACGGTAATGATAAAAGGTGGAAGAGCACAGCAGAATGTGCAGGATTGGTTACAAATAGTCTGTCTTTTTGATCTGACCATATACTATTCCTGTACTATATTTGTTTTGGGTTATGCTCTCTCCATAAAATGTAAGGTTTATGTCAAATGATAAGCAAACTTCTCTTTGACTTGCAGAGTTATCCAGAAGCAAATGGCCTTCATGCTGGGTCGCCATGGCATGTTCCTGGAGCTCAATGAGGACGTAGAGGACTATGAGGACTTGACAGAGATCATGTCTAATGTGCAGCTCAACAGCAACTTCTTGGCTCTGGCCAGAGAGGTAAGAGAGAGAAGGATGGAGGGAAAAAAGAATGAGATGGGGACAAAAAAAATTGACATTTGGGACTAAACTTTTAATTGTTGTGAAGGTCTTCCACAGTCATGCTATATGTGGGGAATTTGCTGAATCTTGTTCATTTCATTTTCATTTTATTAATTCTTCTTTTCGAACCGAAAAAAAATAAACATAAACTACAACAGCGTAGGCTAGATGCATATACATATTCATACACATACTCATAGACACCATTAAACAGATGTACATAAACATATAAACATTTACACACATACAGTATATAAAGCCCTATGTATATACATGCATCTGCCCTGTTTAACTAATAAGATAGAAATAAGAACCAGTTAACTTAATATTCAATATGCATTTCCTTATATAATTTTGGTTCGAAAAAAAAGGGAGTAGGCTGAAGTATAAAATACTTATCTAGGCATATCCCCTGATACTCAACTCTTCAAAAATAAGAAATTGTATCTCTATATATAGCCACTTAATGTCAACTAAATATGTATTATTATTATTATCATTATTTATTTACTTATTTTCTTATTAGTCAACCATAGTATATCAAACAACTTAGATCTGAGAATTTCTATTACTCCCGCAAAGAAAACAAACAAACAAAAAAACAACAAACAAATCAAAACACTGAAGGCAGTTACAAGAACGTCCTCATCCAGCTTGCGAGCTGTACTTTTTTAGCATATCATTTTTCACAAGCCTTTTTAATCTGAAAGTGATTGACTACATACTAGAAAATTGAAATGCCAATAATATTTATTAAGACATTAGAGTAACTCAGGATACAACATCACAATACGTGTCCCACGATAACAGTGGTATCACCATACAGTGATTCTGCGATACTTTATTAACACACTCGTCTTGTCCTCTCTAGTTGGACATCATGGAACCCAAAGTCCCAGATGACATCTACAAAACACACCTGGAAAACAACAGTAAGTCCTGACCTGCAGGTTATGTGTGTGTTCAGTTAGGTTGGGTATTGGTTGAAAACAAACGATTCATTTTTATATCAGGACATTAAGTTAATAGCACCGATTATTGGTTGGCTACTATTGACAATTTGAGTGACTTATGTGATTTGTGTGACAGGGTTTGGAGGCAGTGGCTCCCAGGTGGACTCGGCTCGTATGAACTTGGCCTCTTCCTTCGTGAACGGCTTCGTCAATGCAGCCTTTGGACAGGACAAGCTGCTCACAGACGATGGCAACAAATGGTTGTACAAGAACAAGGACCACGGTAAAAGAAAATTCATAAGTACAATAGTAGTTGTAGTCCACAAATAGAGCGAGTAATATATGGAATGATTTACCACTTGATATCAGTCAAGAAAAAAGCAAAATATCCTTCAAAAAGAAATTAAAGATGTACTTTGTCAGTGGTTAATGTTAGGTGTTGGGCTTATTATATTTTTTGGGGGGGTTTATTTAAATTTTTTTCGTTTATTTTGGTTGAAAGGACGCTACTCTTTATAGAAGCGATGTTTGCCTGGATTCATGATGTCCAGGATTACAATCAATGATACTGGTTAAAGCTGTACTGTTTTGTTTTTTTTGTATTTTATTTGTTTTCTGATCAAATGTATTTGACCAATTATTCCTAAACATTTAATCCAAATGGCTATAATTCAATGGTTTGATTCTACAAACTGTCTTTTAAATTTGTGCTGCATTTTGTAATGAACTTTTGTGCTGCACTTTTCTAATGTATTTTGGAATGTATTTTTACTGTTAAAGTTGTTGTAGGACTGTTGAGTATTAATTGTTGGAATGTTTTGACCCCAGGAAGACTAGCCAACTGCCACGGCACAAGCTAATGGGGATCCTTTAATTAAAAAAAAAAAAAAAAAATAACACAATAGCCCTTACTTTTCTTCACAGTAGTCTTGTCTTGCATATGGTTTTGAATTAAATTAGATTACTCATTGACTAATGATCCTATAAATGCCTTCAGGTATGTTGAGCGCTGCAGCCTCTCTGGGTATGATCCTGCTTTGGGACGTGGATGGCGGTCTGACTCAGATTGACAAATATCTCTATTCCTCCGAGGACTACATCAAGGTAAACATTTCTCTAATAGAGTCCATGCTACTTTCGGGTAATTATTTGGTGGTGATCTCACAGCCTTTCTTAAGATGAGCCATTAAAAATGTCAATATACCATCTTAACAACTCTGCCAATAGTAAAACAAGTGCAAACATGTAGTTTTTTAAAGAGATGTTCTACAAAGTTAATATAATCTGTTGTATTGATTAGATTGGAACTGTCTGCATTATGTCCTTTCTAAATATCTTTTATCTTCTATTTAATTGATGGGTTATTGCCAAGCAGGAAAAAAAGAAGGAAGCATTAAATAGGGGTATCATATCATACTGTTCATGATTATACCTGTATATTTTTTTATGGGTAAAAAATGTATAATGATATTGGCAACATTCCTACTTCTTGACGTAGTGGCGTAAGGGTTTCCCATTAATTACCTAGACTGTGGTGACCCGCCAGAGTCTCATGTGCTGCACTAATGTCATACAATTCTCCTTTACAATAATTAATTAAAATATGCAATGATAAGATCAGTGTATATGGCAATAGAAAGTGTGAGAGGCTACCAAATTTGGGCTTTTATGAAAAAAAATGTGAGGTTATGTGAGGTGTTTGCTCACATTTAGCTCTCAAAGTGGATGAGATTGATCACATTGTACTATGAAATGTACAAAATGTTATCCCCCCCCCGAAACCCTTAGATGGTTATTTTTTATTATTTGCTAAGAGTCAAGAGTAATTTTTTTGTATTTGGCAATTGTTGAGATTTGCAATTTACACTACATTTAGATTTATGATTGATTTTTATTTAGCTATACAGACTAAAAACGTCATTTTCTGTATATTTTTCAGTATTTTTTAATATCGTCAAGAATCATTATCGTAAAAATACCCTGAAATATCGTGATAATCTTTAAGGGCCATATCGCCCACCCCTAGCATTAAAGGTATCTGTCTTGTTTTTCTTAAACCTGCGTCTCCTCTCTGTGCAGTCTGGTGCCCTCTTGGCCTGTGGTATTGTCAACTCGGGTGTGAGGAACGAATGCGACCCCGCCCTCGCCCTGCTCTCTGACTATGTCCTCCACAACAGCAACGTCATGAGGATAGGAGCCATCTTTGGGTGAGGAGAATGTTAACATGTCTGTTGGATATTAGAGCATATGTATGGAAGCCAATATCCGCCAATGTGATGGGAAATGGAAGATGTTGTAATTCATTATGTTTAGAAACTTCCTCTGAGTTTGTTTATCATTATTTTAGATACTAAGTCATAGGGGTGTGCCATATCGTATTGTTCACGATAATATTGGTATATTTTTTTTATGGTTCAAAAAAATGCATATCATGATATTGGCAACGTTCCTACTTCTTGATGTAGTGGTTAAAGTTGTTTTAATCACAAAAAGCTACTGACTCCCTGTCGCTAAACACATGCAGCTTTCAAAATAAGAGCACAGTGTGTTCAGAGAATCCACCACAAAATTTACAAGAAGACTGTCAAAATAAGATGCCTTAAATAAAACATACAAGAACCTTTATTCTCCTTTACAAAATTTTATTAAAATATGCCCCCTGGAACCCCTAAATGGTTATTTTAATTATTTTCTCATACTCTAGAGTAATTTTTTTTGTATTTGGCAACTGTTGAGATTTGCACTTCAAACTACATTTTAGATTTTTTATTATTTATACAAACTAAAAAAAAATCATGTTTTCTATATCTTTTTTTAATATTTCCTAATATCGTCAAGAATATCGTTATCGCAAAAATAGCCTTCAATATCGTGATATTCTTTTAGGGCCATATCGCCCAGCCCTACTAAGTCACAATCGCAAAACCCATTGGTTATCGCTTCTCTGCATTTGAGGTATTTTGTATTGCCTCTGCTAAGGAAGTTATGATTTAGTGTAGTTTTGTTGTTGTCTGTTTATTCACGGTATTGCTAAAAAAAACTACAGGCCTGATTTTCAAAATATTATATATTTTTTTAAATAATATTGCTAATATTGTGAGTGCTGCATTCATGTGGTGTTGGAATATTTGGGGAAATAAGTTCCCTACTGGGAAAATTGACACTGAAGTCAATGTTGACATTGTGAGATGGTTCATACCCTGGAGGAACCTTCTAATTTTGAGAAAGTTTCTCATTAAAAGCAATTATTTCAAGAAAGTAACACTTTATCATGACTTCTGGGATTTAGAAAAAAAGCTTATTTTCATCTTATTTCTTTCTTTTACTGGCAGAGATGGGCTTCCAGGCATGCATACATTGACATTTTCTAAATTATACACGGAAGTTGGCTGTATATGGCTTGTCTTTTTTTCTCGATTTCTTTGGTTGGTTTCTTGTACTACTGTTAACACTTGAAAATCGGCTCTGTTCTCTTTAATGACACATGGCTGTGTGTCTTGTTCCTTGTCCGGTTGGTTTCAGACTGGGCCTGGCGTATGCTGGCTCCAACAGAGAAGACGTCCTTTCCCTGCTTCTCCCTGTCATGGGAGACTCCAAATCCAGCATGGAGGTATGGATGTGTAATTTAAATCAAGGAATTTTCTCGCTCTACACTACTGGTCAAAAGTTTTAGAACACACCAACTTTTCCAGAATTTAATTGAAAATGATGTCAGGTGTCTCATGTCTCAGTGTACTCTGAAATGAATGCACATTTGTAACATTTACAATTCTTTATTGAGCATGATAGTGTTTTGAAAGTAAAAAAAAGATTCAAAATCACATTTTATGTTGGACTAAAGGACAAAAAAAAGACACAAAATGACCAAAAAAAGACAAAAAATGACAAAAAAAGACACCAAAAGACACAAAATGACTAAAAAAAGACACAAAATGACCAAAAAAAAGACAAAATGACTTACAAAGACATGAAAAGAATTCAAAAATGGACAAAATAGCCCAAGACTCCATAGAGTTAAGTTGTTAACCCATTTCTTGTTCCCTGAAAAAGGCCTACTTGTATAATTCTGAAATGTACATTATTTTTCAGTTTTGGTTAAGCTTACCTTTTTTTATTTACCTCTGGCAGTTCACCACTTACCTTTGTACCCTTTCAAGCTGTTCATTTGACTTGAACTGCTTGAATTTCAATGAAAAACTGGAAAAATTGGGGTGTTGGGGTGTGACCGGTAGTGTATATGTTTAGTAGTTTAACAACTATGTGTGTTGAATGTCCAGGTGGTCGGAGTGACGGCGCTGGCATGCGGTATGATCGCAGTAGGATCTTGTAACGGTGACGTGACCTCCACGATCGTCCAGACCATCATGGAGAAGAGCGAACAGGAGCTGAAGGACACGTACGCTCGCTGGTTGCCTTTAGGCCTGGGACTCAACCACCTGGGTAAGTGAGCATGGACAGGCCTCAAAGTAACTAACTACAAAAATAACCAGCCATTGTTCGAAACAGTGAGAGTGAGTTGCAGTGGCAAAGTATTCAAAAGATTTAACATTTGGAGTTCACAGAGGCCACTTATGAGATCAATAGCAGTGTTTCCTTTAGGGTAAAGAGTGGCTGCTGGGAAAGTCTCAGGCCACGCCTTCTCAAATGTCCGCTCACTCTGCGTGTCTCCATTCTAAAAAGAGACCCAGAGGGATTTACTAGAGTCCGGAGGTGACGTATGGTTTTTCGATCGTGGCGTAATCGCTTAGTGACAGTTTCGACCATGATCACATGGCTAATTATGCACAGCGTCTCCGCTGATCATAAACATCGTGATAGTGAATTAACAGCATCGCTAACTGTGCACAGAGTGTCTGGTGCTTGTTGTAAACAAACAGAGGTGCTTGTTGTAAACAAACAGAGATCGCTAAGTGAACACCTCTTGCAGCAGCAGCACATACACACTGTACTGCTACAGAGCTAACTGTTAGCCTGTTACCAATTTAATTGTGGTGCTGTTTGTTTGACGCTTGTTCTGTTTGTTGTCATTTTTATAATAAGACAAAGCACTAAAGAGATTTGCACCCATTGTTATTTAATCCTGGCGCTGTTTGTTGATGTATTTTTATTTTATTTATATTTACTTATATATAAAGGTTTACTTGAAATAATAAGGAAAATAAAAACATGTAAAAGTTATGTAGGTGCTTGATTATTTTAGACAGTAAAGACAAGCTTGCAAAAAAAAAAAAATAATTGAAAAGACAAAAATGCAATCATTGCAATAGAAGAGCTGTTTAAAATCCTCCTCCTGTAAAACAGTATTGGTTGAGCATTTAAATGTGATGGCTGCATTTGGTGCTGAATTCTTATGCATTAGTATTTCTTAAGCAGGTAGCCAGTAACCTAACCTGGAACATGTTTCACACACTGCACGTGACTTGGCTGTAGCGCCAATAAAATTTCAGTCAAAACATTTTTTTTTACTTTAATTCATGCAATTATTCTCTTGTAATGTATCTCCCATAACTATTCTGTGTGTATTCCCTCTGTCCCTAGGTAAAGGAGAGGCGATTGAGACGACCCTTGCAGCTCTACAGGTTGTACCTGAACCTTTCCGCAGCTTTGCCAACACATTAGTGGATATCTGTGCATATGCAGGTCAGTGGTACAGTACGGTGTTCCAGCTTTTTCTCGTTTGCACAAATGCAGATATTTGGGTTGCACCAACGGATAACAATGTTTAAAATAACAATCTTACTGATGGCCAATGTTTTTGCTGTTGCTGTTTTTATTTATTTTCCCTTTTGTGCCAGGGAAACAAAGTAATCTTCATTATTCAGCATTACATCACACTATCATTGAATAAGCATTAATGCAACCCTACAAATCTGAAACAAACTTTAATATAACCTTTATTTCAATATGCTAGTTATTGTTGTACGAATCCGACTGCAAATAACCAACCCAACATTTAGCCAGCACAGAATTGATGCAGCACCACAGATTAACATTGGCCACTGCATTATGGATGTCTTATTTGCTGATGGCAGTAAACAAGATGAATATCTGCTGATACTGATGTTTTGTTGATCAATTGGTGTATCCCTGGCAGATATTCATCACTCAATCGCTGCATGTATAATCTTCCATATACATATTTGCCTATACTGCCCTACAAAGCCTAACTGCAGTAACTACATTTTTGGTCAAAATTGAATTCTAACTAAAAATTAACTCCTTGATATTTGTTCCATCTTGTGACAAAGTTTTAGATTTCAATTTTGCTTTATTTCAGAGAAGAAATTATATAAAAACCTCAAAATCCAACTCAAAACCAACCAATAATTGCACTTTCCACGGCCTGCTTTGGATATATATATACAAATTTAAACATAAAAATAATATAAATTATAAGTTTATTTGAAAGGGAAATTATTATCTTGATAGTGATGAAGTAAAAAAGTGATACAATTATATTTCAACTAAAATATAACATTTCTTTATAATAAGTCTAAAATATGCAAATATTTGAATAGAGTTGTTAAACTCTTTTAAATAAAATACACAATCAATTTGAAAATGTTTATTCACTGAATACGAAATGTAAAAGCTGAAAGAAGACGACAATATTGTAGTTACTGCTCACTGTTTGTGCTTTACTATTAGAACCTTTTACAGTGATGCAGTAACTACGTTTTTGGGGTCAAAGGTCAAATAAATCGTCATGATTTTTGAGCATGAAAATAACATTATCAATACATGTAGAAATAAGTGTCATATCACTTATCTACCTATAACCCATTTGGCTGGCCAGTTAAAAAAAAAGTTAAACTTTAAAGCAGTTTTTCTCCCTTTTCACCCTTTGTGTAGTTACAGCAGTTAGACTTTGTAGGGCAGTATAGTGCAATGACTTCTGATTTTTATCTTTAATCTCCAAAACTGTCATAACTCACTGTATTAATTTGCCTTCATCTCAGGTTCTGGTAATGTGCTGAAGGTACAGCAGCTTCTCCATATCTGCAGTGAGCACTATGAAGCCAAGGAGAAGGAAAAAGAGGAGGACAAGGACAAGAAGGATAAGAAGGACAAAGATAAGAAGGAGACTTCTGCCGACATGGGCTCCCACCAGGTAAGGATAAACAGGAATTATTTGCCAAAATCCCGTCTCTTTTGAACGGTTCCTTTAGCAGCAACTTGATGGATGCTTGTGAAGTAAAAACTGTTTCCCTGTCAGGGTGTTGCTGTTCTTGGTATTGCTCTGATTGCCATGGGGGAGGAGATCGGTTCTGAAATGGCACTGCGGACATTTGGACATCTGGTTAGTACTTTTTCTGAAAAAGGAAACAAACAACTATAGTTTCAGTGCTTGAGACTATGAGGTCACCCCACCAATTGTACACTGCACGTACAAGAAAGACTTGCAACAAAAGGTTCATCTAAGAAGTTTCGGGATTTGGTTGGGTTTTTAGATTGGACGCCATTAGACATTGCTTATTTCTTTTTCTTTTTTATCAGTCCTCTGAGACTGTTTCCTTTGATCCACATTACATCGTCTGTACTTTTGATCCTGGTGCATATAGTTTCTCTTCTCTATATTCTGATATGATCTGCTTGTTTTCACTCACCTTGATATCGTTAATGTACACTACTGGTCAAAAGTTTTAGAACACCCCAACTTTTCCAGAATTTTATTGAAAATGATGCAGTTTAATGTCTCAGTGTACTCTGAAATTAATGCATGTAACAAATAAACAATTGAAGTTTAAAAAAAAAATCATAGAATAAATTTAGAAAGGAAAATGTATTCTAAACTGTTGACTCATCAAAGTAGAAGTTGCAGAAGTTCCCTTAAATGTGTAGCAACTTGTAGGTTGTAAGTGATCAAGAAAAGTTGGGACACCTGTAGGAATTGGTAGCAACTTTCAAGGCTTGATCAACCTCCGTTGCTGCAGAAGTGCTTTAAGTTGTTAACCCATTTCTTGTTCCCTTTAAAAAGGCCTTTTTGTATAATTCTGAAATGTACATTCTTTTTCAGTTTTGGTTAACCTTACCTTTTTTTATTTACCTCTGGCAGTTCAACACTTTCCTTTGTACCCTTTCAAGCTGTTCATTGGACTTGAACTGCTTGAATTTCAATAAAAAAATGGAAAAATTGGGGTGTTCTAAAACTTCTGACCGGTAATGTATCTCGGTGACATCACCACATAGTCATGCGTCATCTAAGTTTACTGGCTGGGGTGTGACAGCTTAATGTAGGCAATTAGAATAATTTGAGCCATATGTTTGATCCTCTCTTGGTTGTTGCGATTTAGTGATTCCTTGACACTGTCTTACTCTTATTTTCTCTGTGTTCATATGATCAGCTGCGTTATGGCGAGCCCACCCTGAGGCGAGCGGTGCCCCTCGCCCTGGCTCTTATTTCCGTGTCCAACCCTCGTTTGAATATCTTGGACACCCTCAGCAAGTTCTCCCATGATGCTGACCCTGAGGTCTCCCACAACTCCATCTTTGCCATGGGCATGGTGGGCAGTGGTAAGTCAGTTTATCCCATAAGAACCCATGGTGACACGGTTGTAACAAACACTTTAAATCCAATCCAATCCACTTTATTTATATAGCACAATTTTAGCAAACACAAGGTTTCCAAAGTGCTGCACAAACAATAAATACATAACACAATACAACGAGATGTAGTAAACAATAGAACAGTAAGATGCAATAAGATAAAATAAATTAAAAATGGGATAAAAATAAATAAAATAAAATGTAAAATGTACTGCCCGCACAAAATAAAATATGCATGAATACAATAAAAACAAAAAATCATAAAATCAACACTCTACGTGGTGTTACAAGACATGTTTTCAGTTATTTCACACTTTTTTGTTAAGTACATAATTCCATATGTGTTCATTCATAGTTTTGATGCCTTCAGTGAGAATCTACAATGTAAATAGTCATGAAAATAAAGAAAACGCATTGAATGAGAAGGTGTGTGTCCAAACGTTTGGCCTGTACTGTATGTTTTGCTGTTTTAAAAAGAAAAAGAATGTAATGGGAACTAAAATAAACTAAAATAAAATAAACTAGGATTTATAAATAAATCCTATGCTATTTAATGACAAATAAGAACCCTCTCATTAAAACCCTTCTGTAAAACAGGGGCAAAAAGACTACAAGATTCTGCTACAGACCTCACTGACGTTTGTCACTAGAAATATTGAATGTAATTCACTGAATACTTGCAGGTGTATTGTCATTCAATGACACACAATGCCACCTAGTGTTAATGCGGTCGACATATTTAACAGGCTCTTCATTTTTTCCATTTCCTCAGGCACAAATAACGCACGTCTGGCCGCCATGCTGCGACAGCTGGCACAGTACCACGCCAAAGACCCAAACAATCTCTTCATGGTGCGACTGGCTCAGGTGGGTGGCAACACAAAAAGCACTCTGTACCAGACATAAGTGATCTTTTGGGAATGTGTGTTTGTACAAGTGATTATTGACTCTGCTCTTTGTTCCTCCACAGGGTCTGACTCACCTGGGCAAAGGCACACTGACACTCTGTCCCTACCATAGCGACAGGCAGCTGATGAGTCAGGTGGCCGTGGCCGGACTGCTCACCGTGCTCGTTTCCTTCCTTGACGTCAAGAACAGTTAGTTTATTCTGCTTCTCTTGCCTTCGCCTGCACCCTGCTTCCACACACTTAACATTGTCCATTTCTTTTTTTTGTTATTTGATGATTGTATTTCATCAGCGTGTAAATAATCCCCCTGGTATTCGCTGTGTGTGTGTGTTACAGTAATCCTGGGGAAATCTCACTACATTCTCTACGGCCTGGTAGCAGCCATGCAGCCACGTATGCTGGTCACCTTCGACGAGGAGCTACGGCCACTGCCAGTGTCTGTCAGAGTTGGACAGGTGAAGTTTTAGAAAATGACTAAAAAATAGTCTTTCTACAAACTCTTGGTTTAATATTTTGAGACAAATGCTGATTTGCTTTCTTGCTGAGAATAATAATAATAATAATAATAATAATTCAATTCAACTTTATTTATAGAGCGCATTTCATGCACAAGGCAGACTCAATGTGCTTCACAATGGATATACATAATCAAACTGCCCTACAAAGCCTAACTGCAGTAACTACATTTTTGGTCAAAATTTAATTCTAACTAAAAATTAACTCCTTGATGTCTGTTCCATCTTGTGACAAAGTTTTAGATTTCAATTTTGCTTTATTTCAGAGAAGAAATTGTATAAAAACCTCAAAATCCAACTCAAAACCAACCAGTAATTGCACTTTCCACGGCCTACTTTGGATATATATATATATATATATATATATATATATATATACTAATTCAAACATAAAAATAATATAAATTATAAGTTTATTTAAAAAGGGAAATTATTATCTAGATAGTGATGAAGTAAAGAAGTGATACAACTATATTTCGACTAAAATATAACATTTCTTTATAATAAGTCTAAAATAGGCAAATATTTGAATAGAGTTGTTAAACTATTTTAAATACACAATCAATTTGAAAATGTTTATTCACTGAAAACAAAATATAAAAGCTGAAAGAAGACGACAACATTGTAGTTACTGCACTCTGTTTGTGCCTTACTATTAGAACCTTTTACAGCAATGGATATACATAATTACAGTTAAAAAACAAAACAAAACAAGCAAATACAAACAATTAGAAAAAAAAAATCAATTACAAATTAATTGAAGAGTGCAGGTAGACAAGCTATGCCATATTCACCACATACACACTTACTTACTCACACACACATGTGCACCCACTCCCACAACCACACGTACACAGTTCAACCGAATGCTGTTGAAAAAAAGATTGGTTTTTAATCTGTTTTTAAAAATGGCTACTGATTTTGGCATGTTTAATAATGATACATTCAATTTTTATAGCGCTTTTAAAGGTACTCAAAGTCACTTAACATAACAGGAATTATACACACACACAAACACAAAATGCAGAAGAAAGAAAGAAAGAGAAAGAAATAGCTTACAAGACCTGAACTCGAATGTATCATTTCTGTTTAGTTATGTCTAAACAGAAATGATAAATTCGAGTTCAGGTCTTGTAAGCTATTTTGAAAAGAATGAGATTAAAAGTTTGATACTAGTCTCAGTCACTGTTAAAGTGTAAAGCTGGACTATTAGCCTGTTAGCTAATATTCTCCTGGCTTTAACTTCATATTTAATAGACAAATATGAGAATGGTATCAGTCTGCTTTGGAAGCCCATTTATGTAAATGCGATGGAAATACAGATCCTCTTAGTCACTATAATGAGAAACTATCTTGATATGTTGAAAAAATAATGACTTAGTATTTAAAAATGATTACTTAATATCTCAGAGTTACAAAGTATCCCACTACTTATCGTCTTAAATAATAAATAAATTATTCCCATTATTTTGAGATACAAATGCATTCATTTGACATAATAATCACCAATTCATTTTGAGTTTCTCTTTATTTTGCAATAGTTATTGAGGTACAAAGTCATTATATGGTACAAAATTTCTCAATGATTTACAGAATCTTTACAGGGTTTATTGTAGTTTTTTCTTTTACTGGTGAAAATAGGCTTGCATAGCCTTCTCATCTAATTTGCCATAAGGAACTGAATAAGTGTGTTCCTAAAATGTAGAACTCCTTTCAAGACTCTTTCAGCCTAAATAAATATTCTATTACACTGTAAAAAAAGATAAACAATAGCTTCTCAATAAAATTGAGGCAACAGATTGCACGCAATATTATTAATTAAATCTAACTACGTTACAAGTTGAGTTAATAACACCTTTACAGGAAGTGCCTGTCAATTAAAAACAGACTAATTCTATTGTGTTGGATTCATTCAAAATTCTCTTGATTTAGAATTTCATAAAAATAAAGATTATATTTAATGTGATCAGAATAAGTAGATTCTATCTCAAACATTTTTATATTAAAGTTACTTAAACAACTGCCTCAAAATCAGTGACACCTTTATATTTAATACATTTTATCAAATATATTGAGTAAAATTAAATGACTACAGAATAATTTATTACAGTGTATTAACCCATTGAAGCCTGGAAAGCGTTTACGTCGTTTTGTAGTATTTTGTTTAAGCTCTCAAATACTTTTTGAATTTCATTTCTATCTGCTACAGAGGCTGAAAAATCTATTATTTAGTAGAAGAGTTCACACTTTTTTTCCCAGAATTTTTCCAGAAAATTAGAGGCTTATTTTAAAATCGCCCAGCGGTTTTTCAGGCCTCAATGGGTTAAAGGATTAGAAGTAGTGGAATTTTATCAGCAACTAAAATCAAGGAATTGTGGTCTGGAGGTGAAAGTAAAAACGGTTGTTTAATTTGAGTATATTTGTTTTATTTTTTTCCTCAGGCTGTGGACGTGGTTGGCCAGGCAGGCAAGCCAAAGGCCATCACAGGTTTCCAGACTCACACCACACCAGTGCTGCTGGCTCATGGAGAGAGGGCCGAGCTGGCCACAGAGGAGTACCTCCCCGTCACCCCCATCCTGGAGGGCTTTGTTATCCTCCGCAAGAACCCCAACTATGAAACCTAAACTGGCCGTCCGGCAGAAAGAAATCATTCTCACTGGCTTCTCCCTCTTTGTAAGGGTAGCCCTCCATGGCTCTCGGCAGTTGTTATATTTAGTTGTTTACTGCATGGCTGAAAAGAGCAAGGCAGGCCTATCCTTCGCCTTTACTGTGTCTTCTCACTGTTGTGTGTGTGGACCAGCCCCAGCAGTCATTAAAAATGGATGGTCTGCTAATTAGACTGGGATGACACAGGGAAGTTAAACTGGGACCTCATCCTCTCTACATAGATTGTTTCCATATTGCCCTAATTTTGATCCACATCTCCCACTGGTACTGAATCAGCTGTTTGACTGACCTGGGCCAGTTTTAAAGTGCGAGCTCTTCACCATCACTCACATCCTGTCACCAGTAAATATATAACAACTGCTCAGTCCACATCAGTGCTTCAACTGTTGTTATTTTTCCCGCAAATACATCCTCCGCCATCTTTTGTAATTAGAGCATTTAAAAGTATGTATTCGTCAACAAGTTTTGCTTCTGTTTTTATTTTGTTCTTGGTTTTTTGTTACAGTACTGTAAAAGGTTGAATCAAAAATAAAAACTCTGATCCACATGGTGGAAATGTGATGGCTGTGGGTTTTGTTGATATGGGTGCAAAGTATATCATGGCTGGTTTATAATTTACTCCCAAATGCTGTCATTCAAATGAAGCAGCTGCAGATTCCCCACAAGGAGGAGCTGTTTAGTCACCAGCACCACCTAGGCAAGGAAGAGTTCATTTAAAGAAACGTTTAGATTTTTCTCCCCCCTATGTCATGATTTTTTGGGAATGCAGTCCAGTGAATATCATTCAAACTGCTGTTTTTAAATCTAAAATGTTTATGTCATTGTGCAATCAAGGGAAATGCAATCAAAGTGGTGGTTTATTCATTTAAAAAAATGGCTTTTATCTGATTTTGCAAATTAACTTATGTACATACACATAAACACGTGTATATATTCAGAGGAAAGAAATTGCAGCTCCAGTTTAGCATGACATATTTCTATAAATGTCACCAACAGGGAACAAAAGTAATAGCTGCGACATTTTTCTTTTTGTGTCATTGATATTTCTGCTACATATGTGTCAGCTGGAATTTAAAACGACTAACTGTAGCGATAAAATATTGTCGGAATGGAGCCGCAAACCTTATTTCAAGACATACAATGACGATGAAACAGCCTACTAAGTCTAAACTAGCCTACCAGCTTTACTAACAGGTCATAATGAGCATTTAACAATGTGATTTTGTCAGAATGCAGTGAGAACCAAAGTGCAAATGAAATGCTTGACACTTGATAAATACCTCAGCAGATTTGGAATCAAAAGCTTGTCTAGCTAGGGAAACTTAAAACTAGACTTGAAGTTGGCAAAATTTAGAGGTTAAGGTGCCGTGCTGTAAGCTATGATGCACATTAAAAGTGACCGAAAAGTAAAAATAAATGATGTTTTTATGCCGTGTGTAAGTTTTACATTTTTACAATCGAAGAATGCTAATTGTTGTGGGTCTACACCAGTGTTTAATAAAAATTAAATTGTAAACAAATATTTTTATAAAGATTTTATTTTGTATAAATATTTTGGTCACAGCCACATGGAGCCACTGCAGATGGCCTCACACATATGGCTCTGGAGCCACAGGTTGCCTACCCCTGCAATAGAAAAAAAGAAAAACAAAAATAAATAATAATAAAAATAATAATAACCATAATAACCCATAATAACATAAAATCTCGGTTTAACATTAAAATATCAGAACGTCTCTAAGCGTGTTGTTCACCTGTAAGCATAACACTAAAGATATATTGTCACACTGTTAAAATAATCGCCTAAGTCTTTTTTTTTTTTTTTTTTTGCCTAAATCATCTCCTCATGACTCCGGCCACCTATGGTAAAATCGTCCTCAGTTAATCAGATCATGTGATTTTACCCCTTTAAGATAATGGCCTATGTCAAATGTGACATGAGCGTGTCATAAACATGACATGGGATGTGTCATGAACATTAATGACACTTTGAAGTAACATTAATGCTCATGATACTTGTCATGTCATGTTTCTGACAGGCTTGTGTGACTCTTATGTAGACACCTTCAAAATAAAGTGTTACCATATCTTCCTTAAGTCACAAAGGCATGTTCAAAAAAATTGCCTAAATCATTTATTTCTCTTAAGTTACATAATTTGCACACAATGTTATTACTAATGCCAATAGTAACTTATATATAGTTTATATATATTATATTATATTATATTATATTTATTATAGTAACTAACTAATAGTACTTTTTGCGTGAAATGATCAATAAATGTCATATGTTTTTGTGCTTCCTGCAAAACTTGAAAAAATGAGTTAGGACATTATTTTGACAGGGTGACGATATATTTATAAAAAATAATCAGTGTTAACGTGATTAGTGGGAAGGTTGCACGTGACGGGATTTTGCCGGAATCACCTAGCTACCGGCTTCCGGCTTCCGGGAAGGTTTCCGTCCGTCCGGCTCTGCGGACTCAAGGAGAGAAAGGTAACGCCACGGTCCTGGGCTAAATTGTTTATTAAAATGCTCAAATTTTCAGATAAATGTCCAGTCGCTGTCTTACAGAGACCCTGAAGGTACTGTCGAGTGTATGTTCCACCTTTCAGTGTGTAGATAAAGCTCGCTGTGGAGACTTTCTTCACTGGTTTGTGCTGACTGTGTTCCTGCTGTGTTTTCAGGGATTAGCTAGTTAGCTTGCTGCTAGCATTCCACGCTAATGCGACGTGGGTGTTCTTTCTTCACTTTAGCTCGTCCAAGCTAGCGAGCTAACACTACTGCAGACAGCCCAAGATCTGTCCTTAAGCGGGCCAAGTTTAGAAAAAAAATTATATTGTGTGTAATATATTCTGTTTGATAGGCGGCACGCAGACTGTCGCGTCACAGTGTTGTTGTTTTCGCCGGTTAACGTGATTTATGCTGCTAGCTCTCCAGCCGCTGCTAGCTAGCAGACAGAGAGCTATGGAGGCAGCAGCAGGTTAAATCAGTCCGCTGGTGTCCGAGCCGTGTTTTCCTCCTAGTAGAAAGTAATGCAGCCTCATGTTTACCAGTCTGGTTGTTTATTAAGAGATGTCTGTTGACAGTTGGGATTGTGAATGACATGCATACTGATAATTTGATAGCTGACACCATGTGATGCTGATGTAACATTAGTACCCTTAATGTTAGTGGTAAAGTGATAAAGATGGTTAAATATCTGGGTGTGAACAGTCCCACGTTACCCCAGTAGTTACACAGTCAATAAATATATGAGTATATATTGTGAAACATTAAGAGGCAGTTCTAACCGGCTTAAATGAATGATGAGATGGAGGTGAAGGAGGTTGCTAGATAGATAGATAGATAGATAGATAGATAGATAGATAGATAGATAGATAGATAGATAGATATACTTTATTTATCCCAAGCTGGGAAATTACAGTGTAGCAGCAGCATTACACACAGAGACAATAACAACACAATTAAGTAAAAAGAACAACCTAGGCATACTTCAAGCAATAAAATATAAAGTGTCTAAAGAAGGAGTAGAATAGAATTCCAGTGCAGAATAAATATGAATATACAGTATAAAAATGTTGGTGCTATGAAACAAATAAGGTGCAATGAACAGTGTGCATAAAAACACATAAAGTGCATACTCCAGTAGTTACACAGTCAATACAAATATGAGTATATATTGTGAAACATTAAGAGGCAGTTCTAACGGGCTTAATGAATGATGAGATGGAGGTAAAAGAGGTTGGAGGTAAAGGAGGTTGATAGATAGATAGATAGATAGATAGATAGATAGATATACTTTATTTATCCCAAGCTGGGAAATTACAGTGTAGCAGCAGCATTACACACAGAGACAATAACAACACAATTAAGTAAAAAGAACAACCTAGGCATACTTCAAGCAATAAAATATAAAAATACAATAAAAATACAATAAAATATAAAGTGTCTAAAGAAGGAGTAGAATAGAATTCCAGTGCAGAATAAATATGAATATACAGTATAAAAATGTTGGTGCTATGAAACTGCTGTGACAGGTGAGGTTGTTTTCAACCTAGTAGCCGGTGACACCTTCACTAAGGCCTTGATGAGTTGACTGACAGGTTGGTGTGTCTTCATGTTATCTTCATTTTATTTATAGAGCTCTTTTCAGGGTACACAAAGAGGCTTTACAGTTAAAATGCAGTTAAAGATAAAACAAACAATTAAAAATCAACAACAAAGTTCACACATTAAAATCAGTTCTGAACAGGTGAGTTTTGAGGAGTTTTTTTTAAGCTGGTTGGATATGAGCAGTCTGATGATTTTGGAGAGAGAGCTCCAGAGGGAGAGGGAAGTTCTGCTATCTGGGAACTTGGTAAATATTGTTTTCCATGTTAATGCATCAATGTAAACTGCCCTGGAGATGCTGCTGCTGCTGTTGAACTGGACGATGTGTGGCTGTGAAATGAAACGGAGGTGTCTGACTCATTCTGGCTGGTTACAGTAACGTTAGTCGTCACGACACCATTGACAGCCCTGATGCTGTTTTTATACCCAGCTTGCTCAGGGTTTGGAGCACAGTAACGGAGTGTGAGTACCATAGTGAGCTAATGGATACGAATATACGAGCTAATAACCGGTAGGCACCTTTCTTAGCTTGGATCTTATCTAGGTTAGTATTCCCATTCATTGACAAGAAACCGCCACGTCTGTCTTCATCGTGGACTACTTAAAAAAAGGTCGTTTGTTTACTATAATGTGGTTTGTGATTCACATTAAATACGGTAGGTGGTTGTCATGGCTGATATCGGCTGAGGTGTGGCTGGCATGAAGCCGGCAGCTGGCTGTGCATCGCGCCAATAGCAGGCGAAACCACGTGGTAGATCCAGATCGGGCCTAGGAAAGTTAGCAACATGGCTAACAGCATAACATACAGCTGCACGTCTTCGCAACCATATTTGTAGGTGTTTTGGCATGACGCATGAGCGTTAGCTGCATGTTTATAACAATCTGGTGTAAATAACTGTCTCTGTCTGTACGTTGTGTGTGTGTGTGTGTGTGTGTGTGTGTGTAGACAGCCAGACACGCCCCTGTGTCAGAGCAGAAGTGTCCCACAGTTATGGCAGATGAAATACCGGCGTTTTAACCAGGAGATAGCTAACTTGGTATGAGTGTTGCAGCTGCCTGATGACACTGTCAGTGTGTCAGATTGGTGCTTTTAGATACCGACACCGCTGGTATGTTATGTTTGTTGGATCACTTCACCGTGCTTGCTGCAGCAGGCATGAGGCTGATGTTGAGGACTGCAGACATGTGACCTTAGCTGAGAATGTGGGTCCAAAATGGATGCAGCTTCCTATGCTATGGATGGCAAGGGGCACCATGTAGTGCAGTGGTTCTCATTTTTTTTTTCAGTGATGTACTCCCTGTGAAATATGTTTTCAGCCAAGTACCCCCTAACCAGGGCAAAGCATTTTTGGTTGAAAAAAAAGCTTAAAAACAGAGCACTGTGCCATCAGTGTCTTATTTATTAAACTTTGAAACTGATAAACACATACAAAATTCAAACATTTTGAAAAAAGAAACACTTTTAAATGTTAATAATCCATGACTAAATTTATTGCAAATATTTCTCATCACTAAAATGTAGTGATTCAAACTAATGGAGTTAAAACAGTGAGCATATAACCAGTTACAACTATAACTGCTACGCTTCAACCACGACTCCATCTTTGAGTTTTCAAGTGATTGACAGGTAGCATATGACAGGTTGGGTCGAACCATCCTGGTATGGGGGAGACTCTGGGTTTTTAGGATCATGAAATTGAATAGCCTATTTGATATAAAATTATTTTTATGAATGTGTACTTATATTTTCCTAAATTATTTATGAAATAATTATTTTTAAAGGATTTTCGCATAGATACTACTTTTTAAATGTATAGGGGTACCCCCATTTGAGAACCACTGATAAAGTGAATTTAGTCAGATACATATTGCATATATCATCTTTGTTTACCATTGATTTGTTTAGGATAATTATATGCATTGATCTCAGACATGCTTTAAACAGAATGAATGAATCTAATTGCAGAAGAGGCAAGCACATGACAAATACATGCTCTGTCAGAGCCAGGCTGTCATTGTGTGCCTGACATAAGGACACTACTAAGCTTCCTGTTGTGAAACTTGAAAGCCTAGAGGCTTGACATGTGTGGGTTTTGGCAGAATATTAGTTAACCAGAGGAACGTAGGGGGCTGGTGTGATGCTGTGTCACTGGAGCTAAACTTTGAATCTCGGTACATCCTACTCAACTTGAAATGTCTGACTTATGCCTGATTGCTGTTAAGTGCTTGCCACAGACACTTAATGGTTGGAAATGTGAATGGAATGCTGCAGTATAATAGTTTTATGTCAAATGAGCCTGTGAAAATGGTGGTACAGTGGCTTCTGTGGCTCTGAAGGGAGCTTCTAAGGTGAGGAAACTCTCATGATGTTGTCTTTAAAAAGAGGTTGTCAGCAGCATTTGGTTTCATGAACTGAAAACATGGTTATATTTTGAGTTATTTAGATAATCTGCTGTTATGTGTCATAGTATGGATGAAAATGTGACATATTAAGTATTGGTGAGTGTTTCAGTTTGCTTCCTTGAAGTTGATGTTAATTAATTTCGTATATTTTTATGTTGATATGTTAGTCGAACCTTTCACCCCACGGTCAAACAACTTAATTGGCTTTGCCATTGTCTTCATGCAATAAAAATGCGGCAATGCACATGTGGCATCTTTTGGTTTCAGTTCTGATATAAAATGAAAAATATTTAATTTGGGGTGTGCGTTTTGCTGTCCCTATTGTTAGAATAGAATAGAATATGTCTTTATTGTCTGTTCAACAGAGCAGAAATTTGTCTTTCAATACGGCTATAAAAATTCATGCAAAACGCACAACAATTACATGAAGTGAGACAAAACAACAACACTTCAGTCAAGACACAACATCAATAAAAAGAATGACGTGGGGTACAGTGTTACCGGCCACTATTTAGTATAGCGACTGCAGATGGTAGAAATGACTTTTTATAAATGTTTTTATTTTTTTATAGGTTAAAAAAGGCCAAGAATTGGTTGCCAATTTCAAAAAACTGGTACTGTCGAGCTCTGGTCAATAGGACTATGTCAGATGGGCTTAAGACTTCAAATTTACAACTATAAGCTTGCATTACAAACTGGATGTGTAGCATTCAAATTATGTGGTGTAATCTCATGTGTGATGCTATTGGGTTGCATAATGGCAAATATAGAATCCAGTGTTTGTGGAGATTAAAGTAATTGCGTGTAACTGCGACATTAATTGTGTGTAAGTGCAATACTAAATCATAAAAATGCCTGCGTGTTACTGCAGAACTCTAACTGCCAGTGTAGATAACTCTGGCTCCCTTCTGCTGAGGTCAGTGAACTTGAATATATAATATATAATTTGTTCAAAATGTCGGTTCTGCCACTAAAGGTTAAACCAAAAACACAACTCCGCATGTTGCACCCCTTTTTCTGGCTCGCTGGCAGAATTTAAGCTATGGTTCTCCACGGTCAAGAAAAACTAAGTTAAGTGATCCTTGCCATCACTGGAGCTTTTTGTGTCACTGTGTTACTACCACAGCCAACACAGTGGCTCTGTGGCAGGTACAGACAACATCACAGACAAGTGTATGACAGAGGAGTTACTGAAAGGAGCAATAGGGTTTTAGCAGAAGCTGAGTGAGTATGTTTATTATGAGTAGGCCTTATAAGTAACCATTTCCAAAATATCTTGAAATCTGCAGCAAACCACTCTCTTAAAACCAGTTGCTTGTGCATTTTTTTCATTGACTTTATTTACTTCACAGCAGGCAGCAAAGTTTGCTAAGTCCGTAGCGTAGATAGTATTATGAAAAGGCCGTTTTAGTAAAAACTTATCTAACAGCAGTTTCTCTTGGTTCCTCTCATGGTTAGACAGTGGACTCACAGTGGATACAACCTCTATAGGTGACATGGTAGCCAACTTCTCTAGCCATCTTTAGCAAATGTTCTCCCTCTGTCCTCCTTAGCAGGTCATGGGAGTGCATGCAGAGGCTTATGCAACAGTTTGAAGGAGCATGTTTCACGAGCAGTGGTGCTGGTGGTTGGATCCCCACAGTGTTGCATGTCAGACCAGCTCAAATGACTAAACTGTCAGTGATTTGGGGGTGGAGTAAGGTGGGAGTGCCTTGCATTGGCTCACACAACTCCTCTAAAACACAGATTCCTGATAAAACGAGGGCCTCCTCCTGGTGTACCCCTCTTTTTCGGTTTCTGTTGTGTTGCAAACCGTTCCCAGGATTTCTATTGATTAGTCGCTTTCATAAATTGTGCAGACTAACCAGTGTGATGCTGGCACGTGTCACTCGCCCAGTAGTTGTTTAAGAAGCAGGCCACGTCTAAATACTTAAGGGAAGAGCATTCCCCCAAACCCCTAAAGGTTTTCATTAGTGTGTCCCCCAGTGAGAGGAGAAAAGCCTTGTTAGTCTGAGACCCTCTTTAAGATCTAAGATTGTTTACTCAGTGTTTTATCTCTCAGCTATTCCTGCTAAGTCTGACAATTTTTTTGTCAGTGATGAGCCTTTCAGCTGTTCCTAACATCCCTCTACAGTGCTTTCTAACCCAAACTTATATACACTTATATTGCTGCTGTTCTCCATGCTCCAAGGCTCCAGTAATCTGGGGAGGAGCCCACCTTCTGGGATTTCATCTGGCTGAATGAAATCCATTTGCTCAGTGAAAATCCATTATCTTTTTGTCTTCTTTTGTTTGTGTGTTAACATAGTCATGGTAACAGTGGTGATTACAACCATTTCTGCAGCGTGATTTCCTTTTCTTTGAAAAAAGGAGAGAAAAAAATACCCAGAGTCATCATGACTCAGGCTTTTTACACTGCTGCTTCGGTGGTGCGTGTGCGTCTGTGTGAGTGAGTGTGTGTCAGGGGAAAACGGGTGTACGTGTGTGTCAGTGACGGAGGTAATGTAGGCTTCAGCTATAAATACCAAATGTGCCACTATTGCAAGGACCATACAACCTAAGGAGGATGATTAAACTGGAATCATGAAAGAACCTTTGGTCATTTGGCCGACTGTAATGCGTAAAAAGAAAAAGTCTGTCTATTTACAGCCATTTGGACAAACACGTACTATGTAGGGTTAGTTTCTTGAATTGATCAAGTGCATTGGCTTGGTATTGTGCAGTGGCATCACTAAGTGACTCATATATAATCTGGACATCCCCCATATTAAACACACACAGTTTCAGTACTGTTATTATAAATTAGTTACTCCACGTTTATGAACCTGCTACAAACATACAGTATAATTCTACACTACACAGCTCTAAAAATAGTTTTGCTGTATGAGAGTCTCCATTTCAGCGTACTGTTTCAGCCTCATGGTACCTTACATATTGATGAATAAATTAGGGATCATAATGGTATCTGTAAATTATCATCCATTAATGGGGAATTTAAGACTATGATATTCTTATTATGAAAGTGGATAAATTATGGGCAGATTGTATAGAGGTGAATTGTTTTCATTGACCTGTTGCACCCCTTTTTCTGACTTGCAGTCTATATTTAAGATAAAGTTCTCCACAGTAAAGGGGAAACCAGTTGAGTTAAGTGAAGCCTGAATCCGTGTATCATTCGTTCTCTCTATTTTCAATTGGCAATCAAAAATCAAATAATGAAAAATTGACTTGTTATTTGTTTTTTACCATAACACAAAAAATGAATAAATTCTTGTTTTTTCATATTTCGATATTAGGCTTGGATCAAAAATACGAAATGGAAAAATGGCCACCAGGACTGAATTTGATTTTAATATTTAATTGGTCGGGTTTATGTGACCTGGAAGTGTGACTGCGGCCAAGTGAGTCGTCATTCGCTTCTTCAGAGTCAAATCAGCCAAAATAACCAGTCAATTTTTCATTATTTGATTTTTGATTGCTAATTGAAAATGGAAAGAACGAATGCTGTCTATTCACAGCCATTTGGACAAACACCTACTATGTAGGGCTATTTTCTTGAATTGATCCAGTACATTGGCTTGGTATTGTGCAGTGGCATCACTAAATGACTCATATATAATCTGGACATCCCCCATATTAAACACACAGTTTCAGTACTGTTATTATAAATTAGTTACTCCAAGTTTATGAACCTGCTACAAACATACAGTATAATTCTACACTACGCTACTCTAAAAATAGTTTTGCTGTATGAGAGTCTCCATTTCAGCGTACTGTTTCAGCCTCATGGTACCTTACATATTGATGAATAAATTAGGGATGCATAATGGTATCTGTAAATTATCATCCATTAATGGGGAATTTAAGACTACATGATATTCTTATTATGAAAGTGGATAAATTATGGGCAGATTGTATAGAGGTGAATTGTTTTCATTGACCTGTTGCACCCCTTTTTCTGACTTGCAGTCTATATTTAAGATATAGTTCTCCAAAGTAAAGGGAAGTTAAGTGAAGCCTGAATCCGTGTATCATTCGTTCTTTACATTTTCAATTGGCAATCAAAAATCAAATAATGAAAAATTGACTTGTTATTTGTTTTTTACCATAACACAAAAAATGAATAATAGCTTGTTTTTTCATATTTCGATATTAGGCTTGGATCAAAAATACGAAATGGAAAAATGGGCACCAGGACTGAATTTGATTTTAATATTTAATTGGTCGGGTTTATGGAAGGACCTGTAAGTGTGACTGCGGCCAAGTGAGTCGTCATTCGCTTCTTCAGAGTCAAACCAGCCAAAATAACCAGTCAATTTTTCATTATTTGATTTTTGATTGCTAATTGAAAATGGAAAGAACGAATGATACAGGGTTTAGTCTGCCATTACTGGAGCGTTTTGTGTCGCTGTGTTACAGCATCAACACACTCTTATGTTTCATTCTTTTTTACCTGACTTGATCGATTTACCAGCCCAATGTGGCATTTTACTTGCTCCGGGTAATCAGGAAGGGCACTCCATACTGTTGAGCCCTGATTTGACAGATTGGGTGATTCATTTTAATTTTTAGGTGAAATGCTCTTGATAAGCCAAAGTATGTTTTGTGAAGTTTTTTTATGTACTTTTCAAGAAAAAAGGATTCCCAAAATCCCCATCCTGACGATGGATTGGAGAAATGTGGTATGACTCAACTGGCCAACTGACTTTAGTAGTTTAGCTGATTAGCCTGCAACTGTCCTGCTCTTATTACATACATGTGAACTAATGGACTCACAGTTTATTACATTAACAGCGGAAATCAGGCTTGCAGTTAAAGATTAAAAAATACTAAAGATACAGCTTGCAGCCATTACTTGTTTAGTCAGTTAGTGGGTCATGTGCACATTTATTAACTTTATGATAATTGCTTAAGTCAATTTTCAAGCATTATTTTATGGTTCCAGCTTCCAGAAAGTAAGAATTTTCAGCTTTTATTGTCTAACATTAGTCAGTTGGATATCCCCGGGTTTTAGACTGTTTCATGATCACCCTGGAACCTGAATGAAGATAACCTTTAGTTGAAACTCTCATGTTAAAAACATATTGTACAATACAGTTTATAGTTTGGGAATTTATTTAGCTAGAGAGCCAAAAGTGATTTAAACATGGATGATCATTTCAGTTCTGATTCATTTCAGAGTTGGTGTGCTAGAGGGAAGTTTCTGCCATACAGGTGCTTGTATTTACGGGAAAAAAAGTTTTTCAGATAATTAAACCCTGGAGCTAAATTTGTCTGTTGTAATGTCAGCCACAGGAGTCATTTTAATGATCCCCCTGCTTTACTTAATAGAGAACATCGCTCTGGTGGACCTTGTTAACAAACTACCTGGATTAATCTCATATAAACGGACAGACAAGGTTGTTGTTTGAAAAACTTTTTTAAATACTAGTTAAAAAATGCCATTGAAAGTTTTCAAGGTCTGACAAACTCTTGGACATTTGGAAACATTTTTACCATTATGTTTTCAAAGTATGAAAAGCTTGTAAAATAAACAAAATGATAATATACATTAAATGATGTGGGTGTAAAGGGATTCTGTAAACCTTTTAAAGCTTTTTGCAATTGCATAACAATTTAGATGAGAGAGGCCATGAAAGTTTTGGTTTAGGTACCTTGACAGTGCCTGAAAAGTGATTCCAGGGGTTCCCAAAGTTTGCCATGCCAATGATTAGCCTCCGGTTGGGACTAGTGGTCGACTGATACGGGTTTTTTAAGGCCGATGCCGATACAGATTATTCTGACATCAGTTTTAACCGATCCCCGATATGTGTGTCCGATTTTTTTGGGGCCGATTCTTGAAGTCGATATTGCCTTTTCTCCCCCCATTTACATGATAAAAATGACACAATGATAACAAATGTTACACAAGTCTCAATTTAAACAAAAGAAACATTTATTAACAAAACAAACAAAACTAATTGATCGGCAAACGCAAGCATGTATCGGCCGATGCCGATAAAAGTAAAAAGCGCAAATATCGGCGACCTCTAGTTGGGACCCCCCTGTTACAGTTAATTTAAAAAATAACTTGTCCATTATGATGGCAAAAATGAAATATACAGCTTATTATTTTTTTAATACTTATTAATCAGTACTTTTCTGTTATAAACATTCCTTGTCATTTCTGTCCTAATGTTCAATAATATTAACAGTACTAATATTAACATACTTTCTTTTAGAATCTTTCTCTTCTGTTAGGCCTATTCATTCATTACATTCATTGTCTTTTATTTGTCTATGATTTCTGTCTTAACACCATTCAACAGTAATATTGACCGTAAATATATATATTTTAGTATTTTTCTCCTGTTATTCATTCACTACACTCAGTGTGTCTTTCTTCACAACAAAAACAGTCCACATTAAAGTTTCCATGGGACCCCCACCTTGAAAAAGTGTGCTAGGCCACAGCTTGGCTCCATATAAACTTCCTGTCAGCTGATGTCATTTACATACACTGAAATAGGAAACAAACTGGGACACATGGAATGTTTCTGTTGTAAAATGGTCTTTTGGACTGTGACCTTGTGGACTTCTGTTTTGTACATCGTAACTTCTTTGGTTGAGAAAAAATAGGTTATTGTAGATGCACTGGAATTCTATTCTACTCCTTCTTTAGACACTTTATATTTTATTGTATTTTTATATTTTATTGCTTGAAGTATGCCTAGGTTGTTATTTTTATTTAATTGTGTTGTCATTGTCTATGTGTGTAATGCTGCTGCTACACTGTAATTTCCCAGCTTGGGATAAATAAAGTATATCTATCTATCTATCTATGCTGTAAAGTTGTTGGAATAAATGCTTTTTGCCCACACATGCTCTCCTTGACAAGGTTTCTTTTTCTGTCTCTATTTAGGAAAAAACGTTCCTCAGTGTAACTACACTCAGGACCTTAAAAGATTCATAAATGTAAGTATACAAATGAGCTGTGACTCGTAACAGGAGGGTTTTATCTTCCAGTTAAATTCACCGGATTGTTTCTGCTGCACATTGTATTACACTGTCGTCCTTTCGGCCTCACCACCACCACTGTGATACTGAATGTGGCAATGACTTGAAATGTAATTTTTATAAGCATAGATCTATTTAACCCTTTGTTCTCTCATTTGTCAGATTTGTACACAGGTCCACATCTGCCTCCCCATGCAGAACTCCATGAAATGAATAAAGCACCACAGCCTATAACAGGACCCCCCTCCACCCCCCACCCTGCCCCCTCCCCTGGCCTTTCACAGGTAAGGAACTTACCGGCTACTTAACTTCCTGTTTTGGCTCTTTGAAGATATGTTGCTCTGTTCCACTGTGTTTCTCAAAGAAAAAGTGCCGTCGTGGCAGTGTTTGTTTTGACATAATGAAAAGCAGATCGCACAACAATGTACTGTCTCTGGTGGAGAATGGCTGCAGCAGCCGCAAGCCGTTCTTTGGTACAACTGTCAACAGTGCAGCAAAACGTCCCACAACACAGCCGTTGTGCTCCATAGTGATTTGTGATAGTGTCAGAAACGACTACAGCTACGTTTTGCCACGATTTTAACTTACACTCTTGCCATCACAGCTTCTTCATCTTTACCAGGCCTACAAAATCTTGTGGTAGATACCCAGTGGTTCTATTTAAATTAAGAGTTTAATCAAATTCAGATACCCCCCCCTCCTGCTTAAGGTACATTGTGTATTCCAAAGAACAGACTATGCCCTTCTGCTCCCCATTAACTTAAATACGAAAAGATGCTGATATTGTATAAAAGCAGAATAATGTGACCACAGAAATCTGCCTGAGTATCCATGCACTTGTTGACTGCTTGTCTACTGTTCTCCCTCGCCTTGTTACTCTCTGTTCCACTTGCGTCCTACTTTTCTGCCGTTTGATGTCACTTCCTGTTTCTTGCAGCCCTCATTCCCCCCCGGGCAGTCCCCTTCTATTGTGTTTGCCACCCCACCGCCTCCACAAATGAACCCAACACCACAGCCCCGACAGGTAGGCCTGGACCACTGCTCACCCTGCCCACAGCACACCTGCAGTGGTGATCTTTGCTTCATTTTAGAAAAGAAATGAAAACGAATTAAGATACTAAAACAACTCAAATGCATAGCTTTGTATTGTATATTTTGATACCCTTACTTTTTTCAGATGAGTAACAGATAAACAAATAAGGATAAAACAAAGTTTGGGAAAGTCTTTTCTTCCCACTGCAAATGTCCCCGTGTTCCAAGTTTGGCATAATTGCTGCTCAATGTGAATTTCTTAGAATGCCTGCATGTCTGTCTGCCTACTTCTCATGAGTTCTGCATCATTTTTGACTGTCAGTGTCGTACTGCACCACTGCCGAGTGCGCAACATGCTTAACCCATTGAAGCCTGGAAAGCGGATACGTCGTTTTGTAGTATTTGTATAAGCTTTCAAATACTGAAAAATCGATTATTTGGTAGGAAGAGTTGACACTTCTGTTGAATTTCCAGAAAAACTTCAGGTTTTAGGGGCTTATTTTAAAATCACCCAGAGGTTTTACAGGCAGTTTTAGGCGTCAATGGGTTAAACTGACCCAAACTAGTCTGGCTGTGACAGTTTTGTGTATTCCTGCCAAACCACTGCGGTCCAGTGCACACTGAACACATGTACACTGATGCGCTGTTAGCAACATTTAGCACAACGTGCTGATTTGCACGAGAGCTACAATACCAGCCTGTTGATAGGGAACCCATTTGGTCAGTGTCAGCTGCAACAGAGAGAGATTTGTGTATCAGACGAGGAAAGTGTGTTGGCATTGCTTCATCGTTGTAGAATAAAATACACATCCAACATGCTAACGCCAATTGACACCCTCAATACTTTATTAAAACTCTTTACTGCTGAAGGTTTCTGTATGACTGGTGGCAGTTCAAGCGAGTCCAGCTTCATTTGCTATAATCAATTAGAGCTCAAACAATAAATCAAGCTTTAAATATTATCTTATTCATAGTTATTTGTCCTTTCCCTTGAAGTCTACTGTAATGTTCTGGTTAATTATGTATCTGTATAATTATTTTTTACTGTTTTAATGATTCTTAAAATGAAATAACACCACTCTGTAAATAAATTGGTAAACAAAGTGGGGTAAAAATACTGTATCAGTGTTGGGAAGTAGTTTTTCCACCGATTTCAGACTGTCTGAACAACAGTTTTACTGTTAGTTTTAAGTGCAGCTGTAAAGGTGCAGAACTGGAAGAAGCCTGTCAGTGGAGAGTGATGCATGAATCTTATGCTTTTGTCTTTAACCTCTGACCTGTCTGCCTCTCCTCCTCTAGTTTGCCCCAGGGCCCCGACCTATACACCAACAGGTACTAACAGCACAACTGACTAACATGAGGGGGATTGGGTTTTTTTTAACCCTGTATTATGCCTCATTTCCACTGTGTTCTACAGATTCTACTCAATTGGACTTACTCTTATTTGGTTTTCTATTAGCAAAAGTTGTGAATAGTACCTAGTACTTTCTTTGGTACCAATATCATAACTTAAAGTTATATGATACTTTTTCAGAAGAGGGATTTTCATTTTATATTTCACCTCCTGGACCTGGAAATGCATTTAAGTGCTTCAGTGGATTACAGATGTAGCTAAATATAAGTGCATAAGAATGGCCTTTGTAAAGGTATACCTGAAAACAGGTGATTCTCCATCCTTCATGAAGATGTTATTATTATTGTAGTCATGCTGACATTCAAGTACATTTTTAGGTTAATTTTAAGCAAGCTTTTGACATGTAGATGACAGTCTTGCAGATTGTTTTCCAGATCAGTGCAGACGGAGTGAGGTTTACTAACAGTCATAGATGCAGACTCACTAGTCGTGTTTCCATTTAATTGTCAAACAAACTTTTTATACGTTGTAAAATCAACTGCTTTGGAGCAAATAAACAAGGCAACAGTGGTTTCTACAGAAGCCGGCACCGCTATGCTATGCCATGCATGCCTACAGTCACCCAGTCAACTGAGAAGAAGTAGAGGTCGCCAACTGTAGAAAAACAAAAAACCATGGCCATCTAACGCATCTATTGATTTCTGGACTATGGTTAATCTGGCAACTTTTAGCAATTTCTTAGCAATTTTTTTAGCATTGGCCAGAGACGATGCTGACAATGGAAACAGCTGATTAGTTGTGTCAGTTAAATGTTCTCTATGTCAGACCTAAATCGGCATATGCCTTTCAATATCTCATTTACCGCATTAACTCTTTTTGATAAAGGAAAAACATCTAAAGAGTATTAATAATAAAATAAAAACATGAGTGGAAACATGGTTAGTGAGCACTTTGATACAAACACAAACAAGTCAAATTCAAAGTCTCTTTCTGCGTTGAAAAAAAGTACAGATTTAGGTGATCAAATGCCCGTCTTTAGTAGTTATAGTCTTTGAGTTTTAGTCTCATTTAAAAGTAACCAGTTGTACTTTATTTAAATGCACTGCTCTGATATTCTCTGCATGCTGCTTGTTAATTCACGGCTTGGCTCAGAAGGAACAGCTTCTGGGCGCTTTGCTCTAACTGATTGTGGTGCTCTCTTTTTCTCAACCCTTCTCTTCCCACCCTCTTCTTGCTTCCATTTGCTGTGTCTCTGTGTGTGATCTGTGTTTGCGCTGCTGAAGGGAAGCTTCAGGTCACTACAGGTAACTTAATTTCCTCTTTCTTCCAGTTTTTCCCCTCCCCTTTTCCCCCCTCACCATCTTGAGAAGTGCATATGTGTGTGTCTAATATTTGGCAGTGTTGTGCTTTGTTGGCTCTGTGTCATTTCGCTGGCTGCGGTGGTTAGCTCCCAGGCCAGCAGCAGAATGTCAATGAGGAGGCTCTGAATGAACCAGCATTAGCTGCTTTATCTCTCCTGGCAGACAGGGCCAATATGTTTCCAGTTGGAGGCTAGCCACAGATTCATGGACAAAACTATGAGCCTAGCTATTAGGCTGGACAAGCTAGCTCCACTTGCTCCAAGAGATAGAATCATAAGAGGGCGGGGGGAGGGAGGATGTTTTTTATGTTTGAGTTCTCAAAAAAAGATAACATAACTCCATTTATCTTTCTCTCTCCCTGACCCCTTTTCCATCCTGTTTCTCTTGTGATTCCTCTCTTTTGTCTTTTCCATTATTGTCTACATATTTTCTCTGTCCTCTCAACCACTGTTCACTCTCACCTGTCCGTGGTCCGTCCCTACTTCCTACTCCTCTGTCTGTCTGTCCCTCCACATTTCTCCTTCATTTTCCACCGTGCCCCCCCCCCGCCTCCTCTCTAGCCCTATTACACCAACAGGGCCAACCTGCCTCCCAGCAGTGGGCCTCGGGGTGTCCCTCCCACTAGTGGCCCTCGGCCTGTGACACCCACCCATGTCTACCAGCCGGGCCCTGGCTCCCAAATGATGATGATCCCCGGGCAACAGTTGCCCTTCCCCAGCTCGCCACAGGGACCCGCTTACTTCATACCTGGACAGGTAGGGGGCCTAGAATGGTTGTTCTAGTAGTAATGCTGCCAAAGTCCCTTTTTTTTTTATTGTAGCCAGATGGTATATGAGCCGTGCCAAATTTGTCCTCATATAATCTCTGTAATACATAGCTTTTGTTTTATTTTGTCTGGTTTGGATCAATTCTGTAAACACTGTCTTCACAAAACATTTTTGTTGCCTTAAAATGGCCTAAAGCTGTGTACTGTGAAAAGAAGGAAAAGTATGCTGTGCAACCCTATATTTGCACTCTATTCAAGTCAAGTCAATTTTATTTATATAGCCCAAAATCACAAATCACAGATTCGCCTCAAAGGGGTTCAAAGACTGTACATGTTATGACATCCTCTGTCCTTAGAACCTCACAGGGAAAAACTCCTCGAAAAACACTTTTAACAGGGGAAAAAGATGAAGAAACCTCAGGGAAAGACAGAGGAGGGATCCATCTCCCAGGACGGACAGACGTGCAATAGATGTCGTTGTACAGATCAACAGAGTAGAGTAGAGTAGATAGAGGTTGAGGGATAGGGCTGCAACTAACGACTATTTTAATAGTCGACTAGTCACCGACTATTGAAACGATGAGTCGACTAATCGGATAATTATTATTTTTTTCTTAAATTTAGCATGAAGTTGCTTTAATTATGTGGCAAATGATAATAAACACAAGAAAGATGGGTACTTAAATGAAAAATGCATCTTTTATTCAACAATTCAGCTGCTGATTCATACAAAAAATAAATAAACCTCTGTCCATTTTTTCTGGACAGGAAAATGTGTTTTATAAAACTGTATTTCTGCTCCATCAAGTGGGTGGAACTGGTTCTGGGTTCTGGATGTAGTCTGTGTTGAACTGGGCTCACCTGTTGGAACCTCATATCACAGACCAGCGCCAGTACTGACTCAGTGAGGAGCCTGTTGCTGCTGCACATCTGCTTCTTCTGCAGAAAGGCTCCATGCTGGCTCTCTTCTTCAGACTGCATGCATTTAATCTAAAATACGTTCGTCAGGCATAACGTTAAAGCTCTCTTTTAAAGCGGAAAAATGCGGTTATTAACGAAACTTATCGGCTTGAATGTTACTTGAATCTTACCGAGGCGAGTCAGACTCCGTTTGGTTCAACTGCCCGACGTGCTTTCTATTTAAGTGCTTGTGCATCGCCGAGGTGCTGCCGTGATGCGCAGGTCTGCATTGCAAACCTTGCAAGACATTTTTTTTATTGGCCGTATCCAGGCTAAAATGCTCGTGTAGCTGTGTTCGACGCCGCCATTTTTGTGTACATTACCTCCGGCAGAGATTGTAATGAAGTGAGATGCCTCACTCTGTTGGAAAACCACGTCTGGCGACAATAGTCGACAATGGAATTCATTGTCGACTATTTCTATTATCGATTTTTGTCGACAACGTCGACGAATCATTGCAGCCCTATTGAGGGAGGGAGGATAGAGAGAGACTGTCGGGATGGAGAGAGACAGAGAGGAGCAGGAGTTCTGGGAGGAGACAGAAGCAGGTGATGGAGCGCCACCATTGGCCAGTAGTGATGGTGAGTGTAGAGTGGACCAGGAGAGGAGCATTCCCACCTGGGGCTGAACCAGATCCACGGCAGTGAGAGCAGCAGGAGTGATGGAGCAGGACAAGAGCTCCACACCCTGTGAAGAGAGAGCAGAGAAAAGTGGAGAACTCTGGGAAAATAAAAGCTTGTGTCATGTATTATTGGGACATCAGAGAGAGAGAGAGAGAAGAAAAGAGGGACCGGTGTATCGTGTCCCCCGACACATTGGGCCTATAGCGGCATAACTAGGGGCTGGTCCAAGGCCTCAGCCAGCCCTAACTATAGGCTTTGTCAAAGAGGAAAATTTTAAGTTTACTCTTAAATAAAGAGAGGGTGTCTGCCTCCCGTACTGAGACTGGGAGATGATTCCACAGGAGAGGAGCTTGATAACTGAAGGCTCGGGCTCACAATCTAGTTTTAAGGACTTTCGGAACCACAAGTAACCTAGAATTTTGGGAGCGTAGTGCTCTAGAAGGGTGATATGGCACTATGAGGTCTTTAAGATATGATGGTGCCTGACCATTTAGAGCAGGGGTGTCAAACTCTGGCCCGCAGTGTAATTTTATTTGGCCCGCGAGCCAATATCAAATTATTATATTGTTATTGTACTATAAAAGCTGACCCGCCGGTATTATACGGCGCATTTACCGCTAATACTAGATTTATTATTGTTATTTTATTTTTAAATGTATTAACCAGTTGAAAAACTTTATTTTGATATTTAAATCAGAAGGATGCAAATAGAAAAGAGGCATACGTTTTTTATTTAATAAATTAATGACATTGATGTGTTTTTTATTTGAAATTTGATTTTGCATGTCTGCACTATTTTGTTATATATTGTATGTTTATAAGCGTTGCTGGTTCCATATTTAATGTTAAAACAAAACATGTTTGGTATATATTAAAAGGTTTATTTGTTCAATGTGGCCCGCGGTTTTATTCAAGTTTTAAATTTTGGCCCATTGTGTATTTGAGTTTGACACCCCTGATTTAGAGCTTTGTAAGTGAGAAGAAGGATTTTAAACTCAATTCTGGATTTTACAAGGAGCCAGTGCAGCGAAGCTAGAACAGGAGAAATATGATTTATTTTCTTGGTTCTTGTCAGTACACCAGCCGCAGCATTCTGGACTCTGTTGCTTTTATGACTGTATCTAATGATATTGTCCTCTCTTCTTTGTCTCCTTAGTACCGGCCAGCAACCTACGTGACCACACCCCAGCAATACCCAGTCCAAGCAGGCACCCCCGGCTTCTACCCAGGCACCAGTCCCGCTGAATATGGTACTTATGGTAAGAGGCTCTACATGGGGCCTCACCTGAGCCACTCACACACACACACAGACACTTGACACATGAGCCATCACTGGCCCAACAAATTGCAAACTTAGTTAAGTCCCATTCACAAATGCACCGCAACACGGAACTTATCTAGAAATTACCTGAAGCAGTTAATTATCTGTTTAATAAAAAATATAACTAACATTAACCCATTGACGCCTGAAACTGTCTGTAAAACCTCTGGGCGATTTTAAAATAAGCCCCTAAAACCTGAAGTTTTTTCAGGAAATTCAACAGAAATGTCAACACTTCTACTAAATAATCGATTTTTCAGCCTCTGTAGCAGATAGAAATGAAATTCAAAAAGTATTTGAGAGCTTATACAAATACTACAAAACGACGTATCCGCTTTCCAGGCTTCAATGGGTTAAATACAGAAATTAAAGGACAGTTCGACCATTTGTTCCTAAGAGCACAAATGTCCCAATCAGTTAGACCGAACATGAAACAGCTCCTGAGCAGAAAGTCTGTTGTCGTGTCCAATCAAGCCGATGTTTGAATAAAGCATGTTAGTGTCTGGAGAATTCACAGTGAGCTCGTGGGTGTTTTGATGACCTTTCTATCATGCAGCTAGAATACAAACATCTGAGGGTATATACATGAAGATGCCGAAAAAAATGTTTAACTAGAGAGTTGAAGAGCTTTTGTTGTGTGCTACATGTGCGAAAGGGCAATGTCCACACATTGACACACATTGTCACGTGAGAAAAGGGCTTTAGAAAGCCAAATAATTATGAAAATGAAATGTAGTAGTGTCAAAACAATAAACACATAGCATATCACTTCTTGATTTAACGATAAAAAAGTGGTCAACAGAGTAACAATATGTTAAGCTAACAAATGTAGCCAGAACATCTATAAAGGCAGCGGTTTATTTGCCATTATTATTTTTATCAGGTTCACTTTTTGTAGTCCCTGTAGTCTTAATATTTTTCAGGTTCTCAGTTCCATCTTCTGTCCCGTTTTGGAATTCCAGTTTGTTTTGTGTTTCTCCTCATATCAATGTTTACAGAAGAGCACTTATCTTCCTCAAACAAAGTCAACTCCAAAAGTCTTGTCAGTTGTTGGGACATTTCCTGTTGCTTAGGACTAGTTGATATAAATAAGAAGTTATAGACCAGCAGGTTTAGAGGCAGGGATACATACTGTACCTGCTCTCAATCTGCTTTCTCTCGAACTGCAGTTGTGCAATGACATCATACAGGTATGAATCAGCAGAGTACAAAATACAGTAGAGTATCTATGGCCATAAAGAAATACTGCCAAGAGACATGTTGTTTTTTCTTTGAGGGGTGTGGCTACATTCTGGAAAATATGATGCTGACTGTCAGAGTCAAAGCAGGTTGAGGAAAAAGGAATGAGGAAAAGCGTGTCAGCAGAAAAAACATCTGCATTAAGCATCATAGAATTATGTTCTGTATATGTGACACTATGAGAGTATGTTACTCTAATGCAGGGATGGGCAACTGGAGGCCCGGGGGCCGCATACGGCCCGCACCCTCACTTGAAGTGGCCTTCAGTACAAATACATGCATTTGAGCATGAAATCTTAAAAGTGCAGTGTAAAAATGCACAAAATGACTTCTTGCAATTAATGTTGGTCTGCTGTTCTTGCACTGAAAAAAAAGAAATCACAGTAAGTGGTTATTTTTTATTTGCTTCAAACCTTTTGTATTCCTATTTATACTGTTATACATGTTTTGAGCATGGAATATGTTAAGTTACTGCGCTGTAAACATATTATTAACACAATTATTAAGATTGCAGTTTTATCATATCTGGTTAAATGCACTGTCCTATATGTGGCCCTGTGGTAGTGTTGAAGATTCCAGCATTTAGGTTGCCCATCCCTGCTCTAATGCATTCAAAGAATGTAGCTATCATAATTCATACACCTTATCATTCCACGTTTTTTTTTTTAACCTTATCTTTTTTTGTACCAAGCTGCTATCATATTCCTCCTTATCTACTACTAAACCCAGTAGCTCCACAGATGTTTGCTCTTGATCTCTTGTGCTGTCACGCCCTCTAGAGGTGACTATGTGTCAGTACAGCACAAGAAGTGATGATGCCCGGAAAACAAACTTGCTGACCCCCCACCGGCAGGCATCTGAACTATGTGTTGTCTTTGTTTAAACTGTAGCTCATCAGCAATAGAATGTGCTGGCCTGAATACAGGACTGTAAACACACGATTCATGCTATTAAGCTTCTTCGCATGTCATGCACATCAGACTATGTGCACTGTATGATGTACATGGTACTGTAACACTACCTCTGCACACTCTGCATATGCATGTTTAAAAAAAAAAAAAAAATGCAACTAGAAATTAACAAAAATATGTGTGCTCAATGGTTATTAAATCTATAAAATTGTTTGCCGACTCCATTGTTGACAAACCTCTGTCTAGTGTTTTCAGATAGCTGTTTATTGTTCTAGAGTTGTTGGTCGGTGTGAAATCGGCAGGCAAAAATAGGTTGGTTGTGTAAGTGTTGCTGGCTTATATTTAACTTTCTTTGTCAGTGAAGAAAAGATCCGGCAGAAAACACGTCATCAGACTCAGTTTAATAGTGTTAAATGGAATAATTTGATCTTTTGAGCCTGTTTACCTCAAATAGTTCATTTATTTAACTTATTGCCATTTCTTGTGGTTGCACAATAAATTAAACCCGACTAGTATTTGCAACAACTTCATCACAATGTGAGCATCTGTGCATTTGTGCCTTTCATCACATTACTGACATTAGAAAGGCCCGTTTCTGAATTGATAGTTTTGTTATGTTCATGTGTCATATGTCTGATGAATGGACATGCCTCATCTATAAAAATAAAGAATGTAAATAGATTTGCACAAAGTTTAGAGGATTCAATACATTTTGTAAGCGAAATCACTTCAGAGTATTGTAGAGGATTCAAGTTTTTTACCTTTTAATGACATATTTGAATGCACTAATTGTATGTTGCTTTGAATGAAAGAGTCAGCTCCATAAATGTAACGTATTAACCGTTTCAGGGCTGTCTGTCTATAAACCGTTATCCTGCCTTTCAAAATCTTTATATCATTGACTGCTGCCTCGGTTGACTATTCCAACAAAAACCCAGTGTTTTTAGTTGGGTTTTTTTTACACCAAAACCTTTGCCTTCTATCAGCAACTGATTTTTAGTGCACTTGAGTGTGGAGGCAATTGGACAAATACTCATTTAGTATGTGATGAAATGCACTTATTCAGAAGGTAAGCTGCTGTGTGTTTGAAAGGAAAGCTAGGTTAACTTAGGTTCCACAGTAATAGGTCTGGATGTGGAACTTCAGTAGCCTGGTCATAGCGTGTTTTTTTTCCCCATATACAGTACAGGCCAAAAGTTTGGACACGCCTTCTCATTCAATGTGTTTCCTTTATTTTCATGACTATTGACATTGTAGATTCATCAAAACTATTAATGAACACATGTGGAATTATGTACTTAACAAAAAAGTCTGAAATCACTGAAAACATGTCTTATATTCTAGTAAGCAAAGGGTGGTTACTTTGAGGAATCTAAAATACAAGACATGTTTTCAGTTATTTCACACTTTTTGTGTTAAGTACATAATTCCATATGTGTTCATTCATAGTTTTGATGCCTTCAGTGAGAATCTACAATGTAAATAGTCATGAAAATAAAGAAAACGCATTGAATGAGAAGGTGTGTGTCCAAACTTTTGGCCTGTACTGTATGTTGTATATACAGCAGCATTGCTCACTGGTTACTGTGATTACTGCAGCAGCAAAAGGCACATGTGCGTCTAATAGTAGTACTGTAGTTGTTTGTCACTGATGCAAATGCCACACACGTTTGGCAGCCGTTGCCACCTTTGTCTCAAAAATTTGTCATATTATGTTTATTGGTGTGACTCTCTTCACAACAGCAGGCTGCTGTTGATATGACAGAACTGTGTTGCAACTTATACCTGCTGTTTGTTTGAGTGCACAGCACATAATGTCCTATGTGTTTGTGTTGGAGGGTACATTACACATTACATTGGTCATTCTGCAAATCACATGGCATGGGGGTTGACACATGACCCTAAATAACCTATCATGTGACAGTGAGACGTCTCAGACTCTGGGCCCTTAAAGGCTGTGGAAGTGCAGATAAGTTTCATGCCACACAGATAAGAGCGTGATACAGATAAACTGTATGGAAATTATTAGGTTTTTGAGGACCTACAATGCTCAGTAACTGCATAGTAACAATCCCAGAATATCATTCTGGCTACACCCCTTTTCTGGTTCACTCTGTCTGCCCATTGAGTCCTTTTCTAGCAGTCAGGTAAAACACACACACACATACACTGTGCTGACGGAGTATGGTGACTATTTTTAAGACCCCCCACCCCCACCCCCCTCGAGTTGCTGAACTCATCCCACATACATGTACAAAGTCCCAGCCCACCCCTTTTGTAGTACTGTGATGGCAGCAGGGATCAGATCACTCATTCAGGGTGAAGAGATTTGGGAGTCTTGAGGCAAATCGGAGCCACTCTGAAAGACACAACTGAGCAGTTTAGCTGGCCAGCCAGTACACTGTAGAGGAGTGGGGGGAAAAGGGAGGGAGGAAGGTGAAAAAAAGTGAAAGGCAGGGAGGAATCAGGAAGGTCAGAGGGAGGAGCGAAATGGAGACACGCTGGAAGAGGGAGGGCTGAGCATTAAAAGAAGTCATTCTGAGAGGGCACCTGTAGAGAGGACAGGAAGAAGTTAGAGAGGGGGTTTGAAAAGAAACCCCCCTCTCCTCCTTTTTCTGTCCAGTTTTGCAATCAGCAGGCATTCAGCATGGGGAATCGTGGGTCTCAAGAGCAGCAGGACTCTGAGGGTAGGTGTCGTATACATAGTGCGTCTCTTTACAGCCCCCTTCTCCCATTACTTTCCTCCAGTCGCCTGCATTTCAGAGATCATATCTCGTATTTAGAGCATTGGGATGTGTCCCAAGAAAAGTCTCATTCTGGCTTTCTGGTTTTACATGCTCTTATTCTCTTCCTCTCTCTGTCCTTCTCTCTCTCTCTCCGTCCGTCTTCCCTCCCTTTCCCTCCCGCGCGCTCTCTTCCCCCAGCCGGTGTGGGGTTTTGACTATATTTAGGCTGTGCTGCTCCTGGTCAACAATGCAGACTCAGTAATGTGAGTTAGACTGAAATGCATGCAGCGGGGGAGAGCGGCAGAGCAGGAGCTAGCTACCGTCAGGCTGCAAAAGAGGCCTCTCCAATCTGAGGATTTTTTTTTTTTTCTTTGAAAGTAGGCTACATCTGCTTCTGAACTGTAGCTGAGGCACATACAAGGCCAGGTAATATCACTGAGTGGTTGGATGTCATGTTGACATTATTGACCGGGTAGCTGATAGTTTAGCTGATAGAGGTTCTTTGAACTTTGGAAACTTTGATTTAATTTTTTTTTCTTGGTCTTGTTGGCAGCAGCTTTCTTGAAAAGTTTTAACATGCAGAAGGTTGATTGCCTCAAGAAAAAAGCATGAGAGCTGGGCAAAGGGAGAGGCTGCAGTGTCATGGTCTAAGGGCCTACCTGTGGTGCCTTCAAGGCCCGCTTCTGTTAAATGTCATGACATGAGGGAGATTTTCAGATGGCACAAAAGCATACAAGTCATTGGACAGATACAGATCTGAGGCATTATCAGTGGGGACAAGTTGATAGTTGCAGGAATTGTAAGATGTGCAGCAACGTGGAAAGAGCTTGGTGGAAATGAAGCAATTGGACTTATTTGAAAATCTTGAAACCCAGATTTTAGTCACCCGTTGGTCGGACTGCATGGAAACGTGGCCTGCAAAATCACACAAGTGTAGAGCTGAAGCAACTTGGTCGATAAATCAAAAATGGATCACCAACTATTTTGGTTATCAATTAATGGTTTCATTAGTATTCAGGCAAGCTCGTCAAACATTTGACATTTTCAGGTCCTGAAATGTGTGGATTAGCCTAATCTTGATCTGCATCTGTGCAAAAAAAACAAAAACAGATTAAAGAATAATTTAAAACATATGACAAACACTGCAATATTTCAATGTTGATTTTGAATTTACATGTTGATCATCTTCAAATCATTCGTTACAGCACTAAAATTGAATATCTTTGTCTTTTTCAGTTGGTTGCCTAAAACAAGCCTATTGGTCTCTTAACAAGTCTAATTAGCAATTTTACTGTTATTTGACACATAGACAAAGCAAGAAAATAGTCTGCAGATAAATTGATAATGGAAATGATCGGTAGTTGTAGCCCTTCATGTGTATTCAAATTTGCTTCAGTAAAGCAGATGAAAAAAGTCTACTTATCTGATCAAACTTTACGCTACTTCAGACTCTCATATATGGAGTTTTCCCTCTTTTCTCTGTGTTATATCACATTAAACTGAATATTTTTGAGATTTGGACTGACAAATCTCCCCCCAGGGATGGATATAATTCAATATTTTCTGACATTTTATAGATCAAGAGCATGTAATTGTCCAATTGATCGACAATAAAAATAATTGATGACATTACTAACATGTTTAACATTCTTAGAAGTATAAAGGTAAATACCAGGCTGGCTGGTTTATGGTTATTTTATTGTTCATTTATCTAAAACTAAATGTTTTTATAGAGCAGTGGTAGGCAACCTGAGGCTCCGGAGCCACATGAGGCTCTTCAGGCCATCTGCAGTGGCTCCATACGACTGTGACAAATCATTTATCATTGGTGTAGGCCCAAAGCAATTTGTATTCTTTAATTGTAAAAATGTTAAGCTCATATACTGCAATAAAGCATTTCTTTTTAACATACAGTCATGGAAAAAATTATTAGACCAGCCTAGTAACAACAAGATACAACAACAAAGATATATTATAAGAGTTTAATTTAAGAGCTGATATCTAGACATGTGTCATGTTTTATTGATAATAACCAAAATCATTATCAAGAAAAAACATGGAAAATGTCTAGATATCAGCTCTTCATTATCACCATCAAATGGTTTAATAATTTTTTCCATGACTTTATTAGTCAACAAAATGTGCATCATAGCTTACAAAAATCTTTAAAAGCCTTAACCTATACATTTTGCCAACTTCAAGTCTAGTTTTTAGTTTCCATAGCTAGACTAGCTTTCGATTACAAACTCCAAAATCATATTAATAAATGCTAATTTTGAGCAATTTAGACTTAGTAGGCTATTTTATTTTCATTCAAATTAAGGTTTGCGGCTCAATTCCGACATTTTTTCTTATTTTGGCCAACAATGACTCTTTTGTTAGTAAAGGTGGCCGACCCCGGTTGTTATAGAGATAAATGATCAGTGTTTGTCCTTAAGTCTCCAATCTCTTCATTTATTTATTCACTTGTTTATTAATTATATCTTCTTCATATACATTTAAACTTACAAGCAGTGTAACTGTCAGGACACTGAACCCTAAATGTTATTATTTATGTTATCTAGGAATTAAATTTGATTGTGTTTACATCAGTTGTTGATCTTTACGAGACTATTTGACAGAAGCCTAAAATGTAATACATCCTCAGTTGGGCAGTCAGAAGACTTTAAAAAACTACTGTCGACATAAAACTGCAGCTGTTGCACAGCAAATCATCCAGAAATGATACCTTGACCTTTTTAGATGCAGCTTTTCACCCTGCCTCTAAGTAGCCTAACAGGACCCTTTATTAGCCACACGGTCTGTAATGCCATTGTGTAAACAGTGGCTATGTGCTGTCTGTGTATATATCTTGTGTGCAACAGGCTGATGTGTATGTGTCAAGTTATGGCTATAGGATTAAGTCTGTATGTGTGGGTTTACATTCTTCTCTCTGTCTGATCCACAGCAGGGGCCTACTACCCCGCCCAGCCTCAGTTCACCCCCTCGGTGCAGCCGGCACCCGTCATTATGAACCCAGCCCCACAACAGCAGCAACCACCACCTCAGCCTCCCCAACACATCCACACCAAACGGGAACGTAAACAGGTACAGTCAGCATCTTACACATTCACGAATCGCCTACACAGCAAAATCGGGAGTGTTAAACTCAAACTCAGTGTTAAATTTGACACTTTTCTGAGTTTATATAGTTCTCACGGATTCTGAGTTAGAATTACACTTTGAAAAGTGTTTAATTAGAGGCTTTGTAATGAATTAATCTAAATTAATCGCATTTTAATCGCATATAAATATTTGACCTGAGAACAGTGAGAAGTAATTTTTTTCACATGGATGTTTAGTAAACCATTGAATAATGACTGAATACATAAGCTAAAGCAACAAAAATATTGTTTATTTTTGTTCAAGTCCAACAGACCAGTGCAATTTTTGCCATTAAGTGTAGCAATAGCATATTTAGAAATATAATACATTTCAGAAATTCAGGTAGCCTATAGGTCGGTAGACCTTCTGTAAACTAGAATACTTTGGTTTTTTAAGTAAAACACAATCCACGCTAGCTACCACACTAGCCGCTAGCTGCTATATGTTTTGCATTGAGGTGATACTTGAGGCTGGATGTGCTGCGGTGATATGTGAATTCCTTGTTGCATAGCAACACAACCATGCTCTTATCGACGCTTCCATCTGTTGGTTTTTTGTAACAAAATGTCCCATCATCCACGGGGCCAACCAAAGCGTCTCATCAGCTTCTTCCTTCATGTTCACTGTGGTTTGTTGTTGTCTGAACTCATGAACGCTAGTTGGTGCTCCAGTATAATCAGTCCGCCTGAAACTCATCCAGTGAGAAACGTTCCGCAGTGCAAAAATGTGATTAAAATGCGTCAATTTTTTTAACGCGTTCATTTTTGTGTAATTAATTAATCTTGATTAACGCGTTAAAGTCCCGGCCCTAGTTTTAACTCTTTAATAGTGTTAAATATTTGACACCCTTGGTGTTGTTTTATAACACCACATAAGTGCAAACATACAAGTCACAAAATCTGAAAATCAACTCCAACTGAAGTGAATCTAACTCGGGTGTCAGGTTTTAACATGTAACTCGCTTGATTGACAACGCTGGCAGAGCTTTTTGTTCACTACGTGTTCTACGATCAACACTACTCAGGGCTTGAAGACCTCCGGCACGGTGCCGGAAATGTCTCCGACCCTCTGAGATCCTTTGATTGATTGATTGTTGATCTGGTGCCTGCGGTCAAGATGTAATGTTGATGTGAAGTAGTTTTAGGCTGCATGAACTGTGTATTGTGTTTTACTTTGAAAGGGGGCGGAAGTGTATTACGTTGATTCTGAGTCAGACTTCCTGTCTGGTGCGATCTGCTCTGTTGAGATTTACGCGGTTTAGCAGCGTCTCGCGGAGAAAATAGAAGTCCTACCTAATGCTCGCGGAGAGACGCTGCTGAGACTACTAAGTGTTAAAACAACTCCAAAATAGACACTCGCCAACTCAAAATTATTATCACTGAAAAAACAACACTACAGATTTTGCTGTGTTCTTATGACGTATATTCTCTCAACAATTACCAGTACTGTTTACATTTTGTTAGCAGAGTAAAACCACAATAAAACCTATAATTGGCCTTTTTCTATTGTCAAACATTATGGAAGTAACACAGACTTGGAGAGACAGAGCTGTTCGCCATAAATGGAAACTTTTGTTATCAGTCTTGTTTGAACAAAATCTGCTTATCAGTGTAGGTCAGGTTCAGCCTGGGTATACCCATACTGCCTTGCACGCTCGATTTCATTTCGAACTGCGAAAGGGTCTGGAAACTAACGCTGTTTCTTAGCCCTGTTTTAGGGATCCAATCACAGAGCGGGGAGGGACGGCAAGACGATGACGCGTACTACTCGGCAGACGGAAGCTTCTAGTTTTGTAGTTTTCTTACGGATCCAACATGGCTGCAGCAGACGCGAAGCTCTCTTTCGATCCAGCTGGCGGCATTTGAAATAGTTTAGAGCGAAAGTTTATTTTAAAAGAAGAACAACAATTGCCTTTACATTCTCACTTACACTTTTCACCGTGAAAAAGGATGTTTTAGCCTTGCTTCCGACAGGATTTGGCCAAAGCCTAATCTACCAACTAGCCCCGCTACCGCTCACTGCTGTAACACCGGTGATCTCGCTACGAGCCGGGGGACAGCGGAGCCGCCCAGAGACCCGCAGCAGCTCGTCTATTGACCATAAAATCAGTGGATGTGTGTGGCTGAATGACATGAGGGGAAATAAGGCGTAAAAATAAAGAATCTTGCAGAAAGCGAGAACTGGAGAAGCAAAGCAGCAAGCAACACTCTCTCACAGACACACACACACCCCAACACTGTCTGTAGACTGTTAGCTGAAACTATAGCGCAGCCAGAGCCAGAACATGCAGCAGAATACGTTGCAGAAGTAACGTAGAGATGCTAGAGGGCTAGTCCGGCTATGTAAACATCCATTTCTGTCGCTCTACTACGTCATCTGGTATAACTGATACGATTGGCTAAGAGCTACCTACAGACACTTTTGATAGACATTCTAAGCGCCCAATAAACGGCTCTGGAGGATCGTAAACCACACCTCCTCTACGGAGAAATGAATGGCTGGTTTCCAGACTAATCTCATTTGTGATTAGTCTGGTGTTAGCCAGGTTAGGTCAGGTTCCTTAGCTGGCACTATTGTTTCATGTTAATTCCATCTAAATACATAAAACATGTTTTCTACGAAAATTCCATCCCCAAACAGCTACTGTGTGATAAACTCAAGGCTTTTCTTATAATGTTTTGATGTACGTTGACATAGACCTATACTGCCCTACAAAGCCTAACTGCAGTAACTACATTTTTGGTCAACATTTATTTATAACTAAAAATGAACTCCTTGATGTCTGTTTTATCTTGTGACAAAGTTTTATATTTCAATTTTGCTTTATTCCAGAGAAATTATTATTTAAAAACCCACAAAATCCAACTCAAAACCAAGCAGTAATTGCACTTACCACGGTCTGCTTTGGATATATATACTAATTTAAACATAAAAATAATAGAAATTCTAAGTTTATTTGATAGGGAAATTATTATCTAGATGGTGATTAAGTAAAAAAGTGAGATAAAATGTTATTAAGACTAAAATATAACATTACTTTATAATATTAAGTCTAAAATACACACATCTTGAAATAGAGTTGTTAAACACTTTTAAATACACTTATAACAAAATTAATTTGAAAATGTTTATTCACTGAAAACAAAATATAAAAGCTGAAAGAAGACGACAACATCATAGTGACTGCAGTCTGATTCTGCATTACTATTAGAACCTTTTACAGCAAAACCAGAGTGCAGTAACTAAATTTTTGGGGTCAAAGGTCAAATAAATAGTCATGATTTTTGAGCTTATAAATGACATCATCAATACATGTAGAAATAAGTGTCATATTACTTGCCTACCGATAACTAATTTGGCTGGCCAGTTAAAAAAACGTTCAACTTTAAAGCAGTTTTTCTCAGTTTTACCCTTTGTGTAGTTCCTGCAGTTAGACTTTGTAGAGCGGTATACATCATGGTGATAATGCAGACTATGAGCCAAATAATATTTCTAGTTATTGTATTGAATGATCAAGCGTTTGATCCCCGATTCCAAAAACATTGGGCCTTTGCCTGAACATCAAAAAACAGAATAAGTGCCAATTTGCTAATATTTTCTGACATGTATTCAATTGAAATTTGTACAAAGACAATGAATTATGGTATATATCCACTGAATATATACACAAAATTCTGAATTTGATGCGTTCTGTTAAGCATCACAACTTTTTTTTTAATCGTTGTTGTACTGCATTTTTTTTAATGATAATGCCACAGCCTTATCTGTTTCCTGCCACATGCACAATCACAAACAAGAGACTTGTTTAGGTGAACATAACAATCACATTTCTATGTAAACTTTACACTGAGAGAAATCAGTGAGCCGCAAAGGAGATACAGTTAGGTTATGAGTGTCATAAAACGATTGACAACTCACCCACGTTTTAGTTACAACACAGTTGAATTTTGGAAGAAATGAAACCAGCAAGCTTTAGTAGTCAGTGAATATTTAAATTCAAAGTCAATAATAAATTAATCATGAAAGAAATCTAAATATCGTAATCCTGCTTGTGACAACAAAAAAAACAGTGTGACCCAGTACTTTTGTTTTTGGTCAGATTCTTTTTAATTCTATGTTAAATATACCTAAATATGCGACATATGTATACGTTTCCTGGAACAAGAAATAAGAGGAAACTAGAATGCAGCCTCTTTCTCAAGATCACTGAGGGACAACCACATCAATATCTCACCATGATTGAGCATTTTTGAGCGTCATAAAATATGATGGTTTGACTTAGGCGTGGTTGATTTGGCCAAAATCTTCAATTATAATATACAAAATAACATACAAAACTTTATATGACAGTAATGGTACATCACAAGACCATTAAAAGGTTTTAATTTCTAAACTGTATTTCCTTGCTGTTGATTTTGTTTTATTTCAACTTACAGGCTACAAACAAAAAAGTAACTGCGTCACACGACAAGACTTGTTGTTCAAAATGGAAACCTTTGGGTTGTTTGCTTTTTTGAGTTAATTTACCAGCAATTTAAAAAAAAAATAGAGCTTTATTTAGTGCTAATCTGTCCACTTCTATTGTTTTAGTTCAGTTTGGCACAATGTTCAGCTAGTTCAGAAAACCACATGCTGTTCCCTGTAAAATGGCTCGTCAGTGGTGTTGCAATCTCTCTGAATGTGGTACTAGAGTCATTCTTGAGTCTGGACATGGAGTTCAGTCGACTGATTGAAACAGATAGTGGTGAACTTGACCTTAACTTAGTGTCCTAAGTAGGACATATTCCCCAGTTCTACACTAGTCTAGTGTTTCCTTTGCTCTCTAAGATGGCCTTCGCCTGGTATGTGGTAGCTCTCTGTGAACTGTAGCCCCAGTTTGTGCCTCTCATGTAATCATCGTTTTTACATTCGACACTTCTGTGATGCTGGTTAGAGTTGAGAAATTATTTTTAGACTTTTCCAGATTCTTCAGAGAGTCTTCTATCCAGCTAGAATTACACATATTCAGTCTCCTGCACTGTTAAGTTTTTTTTTTTTTAACCTATTCAACAACTTTCTTTCATTCAATTAAAGATTGCAGGTGATTTCCAACTCTTGCATTTCTTAAGAGGTCTTCCTGTCTGACTCTAATCCTCCTTGCAAAAGTCTCCGATATAAAGAATGATAACATTAGAGGCAGTAACCTGAGCTGTTTCAACACATTTATCTAGCAGTTGCTCTGTTTGCATGTTTTTCCCCTCATTGCCCTGTTCATACACTGTCGGCATGTCTTGAAACTAGTTCTGGCTAACTCTCACATTTTGTCAGTTTTTATAGGTTTGTGGTTCAGTTTTGGGCCAATGTTTTTTTTTACCTCATGGAGGCTGGAATGTACCCTTTGTGTTTGTCTTCATCTGACTAAACCTTCTAAATTCAATGTATCCTCGGTTAAAAAAGAAAAGGTGGGATCACTTGTAGTTTCTATTTAGAATCCCACATATAGTAAGGCTTTGTATAGTGTCAATCCCTTAGTCGCTTAGCAGTATTAGCAGGCAAATGTTGTTACTGTATAATGCTGGGACTGTTCTTTTGCTGCACGATGTCTGGTCCCTCTTGCCGGGGGACTTGGCTCCTTATCAGCGACTATGGTCGCCTAAGGTGGACTTTGGTCCATTCCCATGGGCCCCGACAGACTATAACACTGGCCTCAATGCTCTGTGCATGATCACTGTCTCTGTCAAACAAAACGTGAAACTCAAGATGACTGACGGTACAGTGAGCGACTGGAGGAAGTGCAGCACAAATCTGCTTGAGTGGGTGATGTTAGTGCCTCAGGTGTTACACTATGTAAAGGCATCTGTGTGTGCATAATTCCTACCACAAGCTTTGCATTCTTGGTTTTTGAGAAAGTAGGTAGATGCCTGTCCACAGGACACAAGGCTCTAGTGTGGGTAATCTGTGACCTTCCATTAACGGGACAGTGTGCCAAGAACCACAAGGCTATTTTCCTTCCCGGTGGAAGGTGCTCAGCCTTTAAGTAGTTGCATGAAAGTTGGATAGGGAAAGAGAAGATGAGTGTGTGTGCCTGGATGATTTTATGACTTTATTTATGTCATCTTTTTGCCACTTTTGAGCCATTTTCTGCCCTTTTAGCACCTTGTTACATGCAAAAGCTGTAGCTCTGCCCCATTTTTCTACTTTTCTAGTCTTTTGCTCTCCCTCTCGCTGTGTGTCAAAGAGAAAAAGCAGAGGGGAGGGGGTGAAGGACATGTCAGCACATAGCTCAGCTCCACGTGGCCACCGGTCTCCTCCCCCTTCTGAGCCGGAAGGGCTAACCAACCAGCCTTCCTCTGCTGCTGTGGCACCCCACTCCTCCTCCTTTTCCTCCTCTCGAGCTGGTTTCCTCTGCTCTCAGAAGGGGTGAGCCTGAAAAAAAATCTGAGCATCGCCTTGAGTGTGAAGGATGACAGAGCAGACAGAGAGAATGAGGGAAAAAAAGGGGGGAGTTTCTTCTGTTAGCTGCAGCTCATTTGATAACGATAACTTTTTTTTTTTCCTGGAAACCCTCCCATTCCCCCCCTACACTGCCCCTCCTTCAATCTCCGGCCCCTTTAACTGTCTGTTAGTCTCTGTGGGAGGGGTTGCGCATTCCAATACCATAGCTTTACAAGGCCAGTCGCTTTATCCTTTTCCCCCCTCTCTGTTCTGTTCAGCGTATGAGAGAGAGAGTGATTCAGGTTGCTAGCTAGCTTACTGTCAGTCAGGCCCAGCCCTGCTCAGTCCGGCCTGCAGCACCCTCCAACAGCCTGGATGAGTGTGTGAGTTAAGCAGAGCTAAAACTTCACTGGCTGCGTCCACCCGCCATCCTGCTTTTGTGGTGTTTAAAGTCCAGCCCGAGTCTGCTGGAACAGCTACTCCAGTCCCAGGATGAGAGAGGCCCGCTATGGTTTGTAATGCTCAGAGAGGAGTTGAACCAGTGAAAGGTCAGTGGTGACAGCAAATTGTTGTTTTTTTCAAACTCCAAAGTAGGCCAGAGAGCAGCGGTACTATCGCAGCTCGCTGTTAACTTTTCCAGTTTAATCCTCGTCCAGGAACTGTGTACGTCACTTTGTTTAGCTGTGCTGTTGCACGTACCAGTTTCATGACAGCTCTGACTTCCGAGAGTAAGTATGTAGAGCGTGAGTGAGAGAAAAAAAAGAGAGCTGAACAGAAAGCATGTGTTTGTCATGTATGGGCACTCCTTGTGAGTGAGTGATCAGATTTTCACTCAGTTCTTTCCCCCCTCTGCTCTGAGTGTTGTGTGTGTACACAGGGAAGCCTTCTGCTGCTGCTTTGACTTCATGAGAGTCCGACATTTTTCTAATAACTTAAACCAGCCATGGAATTTGTATAGCAATTTGCCTCAAAGTTGGTCAACCCGGTTCCAGCCCAGTCACACAGCGTTAGCGGTGACTAACTGTTGGAAGCACATTAGACTGTGCAGCGGAGGAATTTGCGTGGCGGTTAGCGTTTGGATTTTGTGTGCCTCAGTGTTCACAATGTGAGAAATGTAGCTTTCATTGAATCGGAGGCAGCTAGCGAGTCATGGACACAGAAAGGGCTGACGACTGTAGGTGTTGCATCATGGGAAGGCAACTCCTCTCACCCTAAAACATTTTAACCCTTTGCAGTTTTCCCGACTCAGCAGTCAGTTCTCACGTGGTTATCCTCACATACAGATTCATTTCTTTACATTTCTGTGTTCATTTGATCATCTCGATCTTCCCTCTCTCCTCCATAGATCAGAATAAGAGACCCTAACCAAGGAGGTCGAGACATTACAGAGGAGATTATGTCAGGGGGCCGCAGTGGCTCTACCCCAACCCCACCACAGGTGAGCTACAACACCACGATCACGATCAAAGATGGTCTACACAGCAGACATAATAACATGCCGTTGCACTGTCAGGTTTATTTTTAGTTGCCTGTCTGTTGCCTGTATAATTGAAGTTAAGTGAAATGAAACTTAGCGAGAGGTCATCAGGTTCCTTCTGGCAAGTTCTACTTTCATTGTCCGTCTTTATACTGTCAAGAGACAAAGACTATTTATGCAATAATCAAATGCTGGCAGCAAGCGTGATTGTAAGTCTTGAAAGTTTAATAAAAAAAAAAAATGTTTTCGAGATTAGGAATTAGGATTGTTGATTTACAACATTAACTGGTGTTTAATCTACACAAACAGTCATGTAAACCAAAAATCTTAATCTTATTTTAATATTCGAAATGAAGTCATCCCGTCGCCACGTATGTTTGTTGTCTCCTGTTGTCTCACAGCAGACGAGCTCAGCTAGCTAATAGCTAGATTAGCCGTGTTGATCCCTTACTCTTGAAATTTGCAAGCATTAAATAATCTTTTTGAAAATGTACAATCAGAGTGATTATGAACAGCTGGTAAAATAAGATACAATACACATGGATTGCTGCGGGTCTAAATGAGTTCTGTTATTTCTTTACAGTTGCATTTATAGTAACGGTATAAATGTGAAGAAAAAGGCTTTGAGAGTCTGGAAATGTTTCTTTTAGGTGTTATGAAAGTGCTTTTAGTTCAGTTCAGTTCTCAAATTTGAGTCTTTTAACAAAGCTCTGGACCCCGAGCAAGACGCTAGCAGCAGAAACAGCTGACCAGTCATGGATGTAAATGTTCACTACGTCAATACTTATTGGGCAAAGGTGTTTTCATATCCCATGTACTGCATGAGCTCTTTTTTTGACAGAGCTCAAAACCAACTCAAGCAAAAACATTTTTTGCACAATAAAAGATATTTTAGCCATTTTTGTTTTGTTTCCATACAGCTTTTCTAATGCATTGCTTTTAGATTCAAATTAAAATATGTGAATGGAAAGACGACTATTGATGCAATAAATTATTCACCAAGAGGCTTTCAGGGATTGTCAAGTTTGTGATAGTTTCATTTGGAACCCTGTGAGTTGTCACAATAGACTGCATGCATGGTTACTTTATAGAGACTAGTGCAGTGCCCGTAGGAAATATGTATTCGTACATTACATGCCAAACACTTACTTTTCATAAGGTACCACACCATCCAGCACATACACATTGAACATTGATATTGGCTGGAAACTATTAGAATATTATTGGAAAATTGAACCTTGTAGCGCACTTTAAAACTCCTAAAGATAGGTAGGCTGAATAGACTTCCAGATGAGATGAGTCAGGGTGGAAATCCAGAGTGAATTGTGTTACTTACCAGGTGTAGGCCTATCACATAATGGGGCGGAGCTCCCCTAAAAGGCTAATAGATAGATACTGTTCATACAGTGTATAGTTGTTAGTGAACAACAACTCCTCTGGGGTCTTATATTTTCTACTGTGTAAATGTCAGCTTCATCTATTAAAGCCAACAAGATTTTAAAACATTACTTGTCTGCGCTGTCCATATGCTACTACTTTATGGGGAATGTTGCATATTGCCAGGCCTCATACATGTGTTACACCACAACGTCTCAAACTCATACTGATCTGTGACTTCCTCTTAGAGTTGTGACATGTGCACCGAAGGACCAGTCAAGTGGAAAAATGAGTTATGTCCTCGTCACTAAGGTCATATCTTACTTTCTCATGTGTATTTCTACCAACAGACAGCCATATCGGGATCAGAAAGTACAGCAGTGGTGCAGGCCAACGGTGAGAGCGTCACAGCTGCTGCTGCACCAGTACTGGTTAGACCAGGTGAGTGCCACATGCCCAGGGCCTTGACACAGCCCCACAAAGATAGAAGCACAATTTTCCAGTTACAACTCAGCTGCTAATATTTCCCTGGTTTATTAGCTGCTGTTTTATTTTCCTTTTTAACCCATTGAAGCCTGGAAAGCTGATACGTCGTTTTGTAGTATTTGTATAAGCTCTCAAATACTTTTTGAATTTAATTTCTATCTGCTACAGAGGCTGAAAAATCTATTATTTAGTAGAAGTGTTGACACTTCTGTTGAATTTCCAGAAAAACTTCGGGTTTTAGGGGGTTATTTTAAAATCACCCAGAGGTTTTACAGGAAGTTTTAGGCGTCAATGGGTTAAACATGGCATATGGGTTCCTGTGCAGAAGCAAGGCATTCTGATATTTTCAATTCATTTTTTATTTTATTGAAGGTCTAATTTTTGCAGTACCATGTTATGTTATGCTGCATTTAAGATGAGTAACAGTGTCCTGACAGAGAAGGAAGACACACTCCGTCAGTGTGTTATAATTCAAGCTTTTCTATTGTTAGTGGATAACAAGGAACAAATGTATGTAGTAGGCGGTCCTGACACGTGTGCATGTAATCGATGAAAATGCCTGCCCGATCCTACAAAAAAAATTGCTCTTCTTCTTCTTCTTTTTCTATTATTTTCTTCTTTAACATATAGCACTCCTGTAGTGATGACAGTTAGCTCTTACAGTTATGTACTTACTTGATTCCTGTGGTCTATGTCTAGTACCATCAGGTTGAATGCACTTATTGTAAGCCGCTTTGGACAAAAGCGTCAGCTAAATGACATGTAATGTAATGTAATACATAAAATACATCATGCCTGAAGTAATCTATTGAGGGCAGGACAAGTGGAAACATAATTGAGCTGATGAAGTTAACAGTGAGGTAATAATCATGCTTTTAAGATGTCTAACCACTTTTTTTTCTGCCCCTCCAGATGACAGAGGGAAACCTACGCCCCCTCCTCTGTCAAAGACCCCTGAACTTGCTAAGGGTGACCCCACCCCCACAGAGGCTTCCTCCTCTGACACGAACACTAAGCCCCCTGCAGCCCCTCTACTAACAGAGGCGGAGGACATCAACCTCAACACTACTCCCACTCCTGCACCCAGTGCTCCTGTTGCAGATGTGATGGATGCTCCCCCACCACCCAGGGAACCCACTCCGACCCCCCTGTCTGCGCCGGAGGTGCCTGCTTACCCTGCACCCCTCCCAGACCCTGTCCCCACCTCTGTCGCACAGGACAAGAAAACCACAGAGGTGAAGGAGGAGGAGGAGGAGGTAGAGAAAGTGGAGGAGGCTGAAGCAGAGGAGGCAGCTGCCTCTCTGGATAAACCCCTCGCACCTCCCTCCACCACGAACGGCGTCGAAGAGGCGGAGCCAGAAAGGCCCTCCGTCACGCTGCCACCCACTCACCTGGAGGACCCTCTGGAGTCTCCCATCGCACAGCCGGAGGAGCTCCGCCTCCCCAACGGCCTGCCACTGCCAGCCCCTCAAGACCCCGAGGAGCCCGCCGACAGTACGGCCGAGCGTGACGACAGCCCCATCGCTGAGCCCGACCTCAGCGAGCCGCCTGTTGTTCACACCTCCACAGCCGTCACTCAGGCAGCACCTACACCTGATGTCCAAGCCACACCTGCCCCTGCTGAACAGCCGGCACCTGCACCTGCACCTGCACCTGAGCCGGCTCCCGTTGTCCAGGAGATTCCTGATCCGGTTGTGGAGGCCGTGCCCGCCCAGCCCGAGGTACAAGACACTGTTGTTCCTCCAACCGCCATTGAAATCAAAGAAGATACCCCAGTGCCCCAGTTAGCCGCCAAGGAAGAGAAGCCATCTCCTGCAGAGACGGTTTCCATAGCTGACAGCACCCCGGAAACAGTGGCCACGCCTCCCCCTCCCACAGCAGAGGAGAGGGAGGACACCCCTCCTCCCCAGACGGTCACCCCCACCCTTGTAGAAACTACTATGCAAGGTCAGTTGGTTACACCGTGCAAACAGTTACTAGTTTAGAATTCTAGTGTCTTCTATCATTTGGCAGGACTGTTTGTGTTGATCTGAGTTTGATTGTGTTCATGTTCTTTCCTTTAGCCGCTGTGTCTGTGCCAAAGAAAAAGAGGAAGATGAAGGATTTGAACAAAAAGGAAGCAGTAGGAGACCTCCTGGATGCCTTTAAAGAGGTGTGTGTGTGCACAGTAATAGCTTTATTAATACACCGTCATGCTACATTGTTTTAATGATCCTACAGTTGTTCTATGCCACATTGGTTATGGTTTGGATACAATTCACTGAACAGGAACAGATGTACAAGAGCATTTGTAATGATTACATTACTTACAAACAAAAACGAGCAACTTGTTGTAGCATCACACTGATTTTGAAGCTGGAATTTATAGGTAAAAAAGTTGTAATGTTGCTTTGATTCAGTGTATAATTCCAATCAACCCCAAGAGGTCACAGTCCAGTAAGAGAAGAGGCTTCATTGTTCCTACATTTTCACTGTAGTTCCTCAGGATTGTTTTATTCACTACAGTCTGACTATCCCGTCTCCCGTCTTTGATCCAGGAGCAAGTAGTGGCTCCGCCAGAGCCCGAGCTAGCCCCTGTCCCAGCACCAGAGACCCAGCCCCCTGCCGCCTCCCCTCCTGCCCCAGAGGAGGCAGACCTGACCTGGGAGGACAAGGAGGACAAAGAGGACAAGCAGGACGCTGAGAACATTCAGCCAGATTCTAATCCCAACGACACTGACAAGAAGTACCAGTACAAAGAGGGTGGGTCTCTGAACCTTGATACCTTTCAGTGCACAATTCAGTATGAACAGAGATCTTATCTCACCTCTTAGCTGTGTGTCAGTTGACTACGTTTATGTTTGCTTTGTTGAAAATGAGGGAGTGGCCTTTTACCTGATTGTGCTTCTGTTGATATTTGAGTGTTCAGCGGAAAACGATAGTTATGTGACGGCAACGCATAATATGTGAACAGTAAGCACAATTGTAGGTCATGACGCCATTACATCTTGCAGCTTTGTTCTATCATATAAAATAGTATTGGTATTAAATGGAACATCTGCCTCCAAATTAAAACAGAAAACAATAAATACTTTTGGCAGCTTTTTGTCTTTACATTGCCTCTCAATCAGTGGCGGTTCTAGACCAGTTTTACTGTGGGGGCCAGTGTTTAATCATAGGGGCACATTAAAAATGGCAAAAATTTAAGCATTCAAAACCTTTATTTTAGCTTATTTAAAAATCTATTTTAAGTATCTTTGGAATATACAAATATATTGAATGAAACAATGAGACTCACCATTTCTCATTTTTGTGCACAATTACTTTTTTTTATTTGAAAGTGCAGTACAGTGAGAATTACCTTTTTTTATATATACACAAGCTTTTATTGCTCAATTAAACTATTATACAATATACATATTCTGGGTTCCTTTTGTGTACAATGAGATATTGTTTGAACAAAAAATAGGTAAGAATTGTTCTGTTGTTCATCGTTATAAATCTATAATTTTATTATTAATTTGACACACAGGGGCCACAGCAGGGGACAAGGGCTTTTTCACAGGGGCAGTGGCCCCTTGAGGCCCCTGTGTAGAACCACCACTGCTCTCAATAAATACCAACTCTTCCATGAACCTTATTACACAAAACACAGATCACATATAACCTGTACCATAATGTATATATTTGCTTGCCTATCTGCCACCTTGTGGACATAATCAGGCATGACAATATCTACAGCAAGACCAAGTATTAGTGTTGACACCACATTCAGTTTCATTTAGAAGGAAATATAACTTAAATGTTTTCGGTTAATGAATATCCTGGTCATTTTCTGTTTTGGTTTCTTTTTTAGAACAATGGACACCAATTGACCCAGAGAAGAAGAAGCAATATGACAGAGAGTTTCTTCTGGGCTTCCAGTTCAGCTCAGCCAGCATGAACAAGCCTGAAGGTCTGCCAGCCATCAGTGACGTCGTCCTCGACAAGGTGCAACCTCTCACAGTTAAGACACGACCAAACAGTCGTGAATGGTCTTTTTTTATATATTTACATATGATGTCAATCTGTCTTTTCATTTGTTTTTGTTTAAAAAGCACTTTTTAGTGTCACCTTTTTAATTTTAATCTTTAAAAAGAAAATTATTATTTAAAGGTTCATTGCCATTTTTACATTACACTGAAAAAAAACCCCAATAACTAATATAATTGTAATATAATAATACACATAAAAGTAATAATGATAATACTAGAAATAAATGGGTCAGTAACTAGTGAAACAAATCCCGAAGGCACTTAGGATAGCATAAGATATTAAAGCTTAACATATGGATATTGAATACAGCATTATTTATCCAGAGCCAATAGGAACTAGGAATTGCATCATCGTCTTTTTTTTTTTTTATGATTCAAAAGTTAATTGCCATTTTTACGTTGAACTGAAAAAACAGTAACTAATGTAATAGAAACTGTTATTAATATTATTTTTATTATTAATATAATAGAAATACTAGATAAATAATTAGTAAAACAAATACCAAAGGCACTTAGGATAGCATAAGATATTAAAGCTTAACATATGGATATTGAATACAGCATTATTTATCCCGAGCCATATAGGAACTAGGAATTGCATCATCGTCTTTTTAACTAATATAATAGAAACTGATTTTAATATTATTTTTATTATTAATATAATAGAAATGCAAATAAATAATTAGTAAAACAAATTCAAAAGGCACTTAGCATAGCATAAGATATTAAAGCTTAACATATGGATATTGAAATAAGCATTATTTGTCCCTAGACATAAACACCCTCTCTGTAGAAATATGTCCCCGTTTGCAGAAAGGCCATCCTCTGACTCAGATTTTGCCAGGTGACATAAAGATGACAGCATCTTGGGAAAAAAACACTAACTGAAAATAAATTCAGATACTGTCTGTCTTTTCAGGCAAATAAGACCCCTCTGCGTCAGCTGGACCCCAGTCGCCTACCAGGAATGAACTGCGGCCCCGACTTCACGCCCTCCTTTGCCAACCTCGGCAGGCCTGGAATGGGAGGAGGAGGAGGAGGAGGAGGCGGCAGAGGGCCAGTAAGTTAACTTTATCTTAATGTGGTCTAAGTGCTCAACGCCAGAAGTCTGCCGCACAGGAGCTGAATGTTGTCTTTGTCCTCTCCTCCACTATCTCACCTCAGCCTCCAGGCATGGGCATCGGAGTCGGCGGTCCACGCCGCTCTCAGCAGATGCAGAGGAAAGAACATCAAAGGAAAATCATCACCACCATGTCACTCGGCGAAGACATACAGCTGAACAAGGCGGAGAAGGCCTGGAAGCCTTCGGTGAAAAAACCTCGCAACCGCCCAGCAGAAGAAACGCCTGCAGACAACGAATCAGGAGACCAACAGACACAGGAGCTGTTTAAACGTGTTCGCAGCATCCTCAACAAACTGACGCCCCAAAAGTTTCAACAGCTAATGAAACAGGTGACGGAACTGACTATTGACACTGAGGAGAGATTGAAAGGAGTCATAGATCTTACCTTCGAAAAGGCCATCTCGGAGCCGGACTTTTCGGTGGCCTACGCCAACATGTGCCGCTGCCTTATGGGGGTAAGTGATGCCACATACAGTGTGGGAATATGTGTTGAATAAGCTTGTTTGTTTACTCTAGGACTGTTGTGATTTAGCCAAAGTCAAGTCAAAGTTTATTTATAGAGCACATTTAAAAACAACCTCAGTTGACCAAAGTGCTGTACAGTTATTAAAATAGAATAAATCATACACAACTGGGTATAAATAAAAACAATAAAATACTAAAAACAGTAAAAACAATAGAATAAAATAGTAATAAAAGCTCAATCCAAAACAGAGTTAGAGATAAAAAAGACAAATAAAAGGGTAAAAAAGTAAAAAAGAAAGCCAAGGATTCTTGCCTAGCTGGGACTGAACGCCAAGGAGAATAAAAAGGTTTTTAATAATGTTTTAAAGTGTTTTAAGGTGTTGACTCCGGCAAGTGTACACAATGCTCAATGGTGATATGCATTACGCTCATTTCTTATATAAAAGGCATCAGTGTGCCTGATATTATTTATTCAAGATTATTTTGTGGTGACAACACATTTTTTCTGGAGACTTAAATGCACACAAGGTCTGCCTCTTTTTTTCCACATAATCCTCTTTCTAAGAATTGTGGAAAAATACATTTTTGAGATAAGAAATGCGTCATTTGTCCTGCTGGAAAAAGTTCCTCAATATACTATCAGTCAATGGAACAAACGTTCCTCATTCTTGAAGCCTTTTCTCTTCTCAGTAAAGCATAACATTCTTCCATTAATTCATAGCATAATCCACATTATTCTTCATCTTTTTCACATACTCACGCTCTCCTATCAAGCATTTAAATGTAGTCAGAATGAGTTTTTGTGGCCTTCAGCATTGCTGGAGCTCCTCATCATGAAATCCTGCGACATCAGTAATGTTGACCGTTTGACAAATGACTTGATTCCTAATTTGTTTCTGTAGTAAAGACAGCAGGAGACAGCGCAGCACAACACAAGTAACAAGAAACTCCTGCAGTGAGAAAAAACTAAACACTAACCTGGCTGCTGACAAAACACTCTTTAAATTGAAGAAACTTGCAGCCAAGCAACATTCAAGCCTACCAAACCCATAATGCGACGCACTCATAATGTAAAAGTCTCACTCTGTAGCACAGGGAGCAGCACCTGCTTCATTCAGAGAGAACATCTGTTGTTACAAGTACCTAAATGCATGTCATCCAATGACATTTAAAAAAGTGCGAGTCGTATTATATTTGAGTAGTAAATCCCACCTACAGGTGGGTGATATGGTTTATAAATAGTACCTTGATATTTTTAGGATAAAATAAATAATTTGACTCATTTTCAACTTTATACTGTATTGAATGAATGTAGCTTGCAGAGAATGTGAAAATCATTAGATTTTGTTTTTTAATTAACGTTGTACATGCTGTGCATCCCAACTCATTTTGAATCGGCCTTGTAATCCCAATCCAGAGTGAACAACTCCTATATGACATTAAAGATTTAATTATGAAATTCCACGGCAGAATATGTGAGTACGTCTGCTATGATTTTCAGAGGAAATTGGTGTAATTAAGCAGGAAGCTTCTCAATGACACTCTAAAGTTTTGTATTGTCATTTTGAAGTCTGATTGGAAATGTTTTCTTTACTATTTAGTTTGAAATGGAAATACCAGTAGTTGATATTTTTCATGCATGTATTTATTTGTGTTTATCTATTGGTTAATATAGTATGCTTTTATTTTGAAGTCAGTTCCTAGAGGCTTTTACTGGAATGCCTTGTATATTTGCATACTGCAAAACAATGTGGAGGCAAGTTTAACAGGCTTTTTAAGTTCTTGACTGCAGTGTTCTGCACTGGGTCGTGTTTTTAGTGATGGAGCAGAATGGTGTCACTGCTTCCTTCAGCAGCATTGTTCTGGGGCGTATTTTGCAGAGGATAGTAGTCGGTTCCACATGTGCACTCCTGAAACTGAACCACCTCAAGTTAACAGATCCTAGTCTTTCAATCTTCTTTTTAAACTTTTTTTTAAAATTAATTCTCCTGTGCTTGGCTTCTCTCCTGTATCTAGCCTTATACAGTAAAAATATACATGTTTAATGTTCTTGAAGCACTTCTTTGGTTACTTATTGTTTGTTGGTTTAAAATGTTGTATTTTCTATTAGGGCTGCATGATTTTGGCCAAAATGATAATCACGATTATTTTGATAAGTTTTGTAATCACGGTTATTAATCACGATTATTCATCATGTTAGGGAAAACATCTGTATTTTTATTGCACTACTTTTAAACAAACAATAGGAACAGTTTTTAGTGTCTGGTGCTTGTTGAAAACAAACAGACATCGCTAAGTGAACTCCTCCTGCAGCAGCAGCACATACACACTGTACTGCTACGGAGCTAACTGTTAGCCTGTTAGCAATTTGCAGACTGGACGCTAAGGGGCTAAGGGGGCTCTGCAGCTGGGAGAGACTGCTGCAGGAGGACTGTGCCACTTTGACTTGTTCTTACTCTTCTTAACGAGCCGCCGGCCCCCGCGGCTTGTTAAGAAGAGTAAGAACAAGTCTCCAAAAGCCTCTAATAACACCAGAAAAAGGATTTGTCTCCAGTCGCTTTTTTGAAAAATAGTCCGTAAGGGGGTCTGAAAAGTCACTAAATATAGCAACCAAGTCTCTAAGTTGGCAACACTGCTTCGCCGGCTTTTACAAATGGCGCGTGTTGTTGTGACGTCGAGTACTACGTCACATCCTGCTTAGCGTTCTATCCAATCAGCAACCAGACTGTTTTCAGGGGAGAAAAACAGCCCCGCCCCCTGGTGGTTGGTGGACTACTGGTGTAGAAAGTGCTTGATTGGATGGAGCCGCATTTTAAGATGGAAATATCGCAGACGATCAGGTTAATTTAATCGTGGCGGCCAAAATCGTAATCACGATTAAAATTCGATTAATTGTGCAGCCCTATTTTCTATTGTGGATAACAGAACCATATCAACTATGACCGATCACGGTCAGCCTGATTAATTATCAGCACTGAAGCATTGGATTTATCACCACCTTGGGTTCTTTTATCAGTCCCCTCATCCAAGGCTATTGAAAGTTGGGTATTTGATAAGGAATTGTGTTCTAACTAAAGTGCTTCTGTCAGACACTCAGCAGTTATTATGTCACTGTATCTACACTCATACAAATATGTTGTCAGCATCATGGATCAAAGGAAATTACAGTAGAAACCTTTGAGCTAAACCGCACAACAGACGTGTCACAATAAAATGAGTTTTTGATGCAGGTACTTGAACTAAGATATTGACCAAAAACATTTATTTTAATGGGGTTAAAGTGAAGAAACACTTGTGGAAAGTAGATGTACTGAAACTTCAGCCAGTGCCACATGTCTGAGCCATGGATCTAAATGATAGGATTGAATAGTGACTTCACTACATCACCCTATGTAGTCTTTTCTCGCTTTTTTTCTAATGTACATTTTCTTTGCTCTTTCCAGCTTAAAGTCCAAACCACAGATAAGCCGGGAGTCACTGTGAATTTCCGCAAGCTGCTGCTAAATCGATGCCAGAAGGAGTTTGAAAAAGACAAAGATGACGACGAGATATTCGAGAGAAAGCAGAAAGAGCTGGAAGCTGCCTCAGTGGTACAGTGCTGCTTCATTCATTATTGGTTGGGGTGAAAATAAATCTTGTTGCTAGTTAAACTTGGGTGTTTGGTGACCATATACACTACTGGTCAAAAGTTTTAGAACACCACACTTTTTAAGCTAGGTAGTGTACAAAGGTAAGTGGTGAACTGCCAGAGGTAAATAAAAAAAGGTAAGGTTAACCAAAACTGAAAAAGAATGTACATTTCAGAATTATAGAAAAAGGCCTTTTAAAGGGAACAAGAAATGGGTTAAAAACTTAAAGCAGTTCTGCAAAAATGGAGGTTGATCAAGCCTTGAAAGTTGCTAAGTTGCTACCAATTCCTACAGGTGTCCCAACTTTTCTTGATCATTTACAACCTACAAGTGCTCCACATTTAAGGGAACTTCTGCAACAGAGTTGGGAGGAACTTTCTGAAGAATATTTGATTTCCATTGTAGAAAGAATGCCACGAGTGTGTTCAGCTGTTCTATCTGTTAAGGTGCTACTTCAATGAGTCAAAAGTTTACAATATATTTTCCTTTCTAAATTGATTCTACAATTTATTTTTTTAACTTCAATTGTTCATTTGTTATATGCATTAATTTCAGAGTACACCGAGACATTAAACTGCATCATTTTCAATAAAATTCTGGAAAAGTTGGAGTGTTCTAAAACTTTTGACCAGTGGTGTATGTGGCTTTGTTTCTGTGTCAGGCGGAGGAGAAGCAGCGGCTCAGTGATGAGCTCCAAGATGCTAAAGACAAGGCGAGGAGGCGCTCACTGGGCAACATCAAGTTCATTGGTGAACTGTTTAAGCTTAAAATGCTCACAGAGGTCATCATGCATGACTGCATTGTAAAGCTGCTGAAAAACCATGATGAGGAGTCTCTGGAGTGCCTCTGTAGACTGTTGTCCACCATCGGCAAGGACCTGGACTTTGAGAAGGCCAAGGTACAACACACACACGGTTAGATTTAGCAATTAGCATTCATAAGACGGGTTTAGTGTAAGAGATGGACTCACCAATGTGTTGTTTATTGTTTATTGAATGGATCCCCATTAGCTGATGCGACTTGGCGACTGTTAGTCTTCCTAGGGTCCCTAAAAAGACATAGAAAATGACATACAAACAACATAAACAAAAACAGTACATACAAGAAAAACAATAACAAACTCAATTAATACATACATGTAATACTGTTAAAAAATTCACAAATACATTCACATTTACTCGACAAATGTTATAGTGCAAAAATCATTAATTCAGATGTCTTTAGTGTCAATATCAGCTGTATACACTTATAATTTGTCATTTCATTAGAGAACATGTAAAAGGAAGAATCATCCGGCTACAGATATAGCAGAGAAAAATAAATAAAATAAGAAAACAAAATAAATCGCAACATATTAGTAATCATTCATTTGGGGCGGCATCAAGTGCGTCTTAAGTAATTTTTTGAATGACAATTTGTTTTGCGAGGAGGCAAAGAGTTCCATGATATTATTGAACAATAGATAACTGTGCGTTTGAGTATGTTTGTTCTTGGTGTTGGAGGTATTAAATGACCTGTGTTGTGGTCGTTCTCAGCCCCGTATGGACCAGTACTTCCATCAGATGGGAAAAATCATAAAGGAGAGGAAGACCACCTCCAGGATCCGCTTCATGCTGCAGGATGTGCTGGACCTCCGATGGGTAAAGCAGAAACACAACAACCACACATGCTACTTCACATAGATCGCATGGAGAATTTTATTTTTTTAACAACTAAAACCTGCACCTACAATTCTACAATGTCATTTAGCAGACGCTTTTATCCAAAGCGACATACAAATGAGAGTTAATACAACACAAGCAAGGATGAAGTCAAGAAACATGACAAGCCTCCATGAAATGATTGACGATTAACAATAAAGAGTACAGAATTTAACTAGGCATTGCAGCCTGTTACCTAAAAATACAACAATAACAATACAAACAATTCACTCATCACCAAAGGATTGGTGTTCTTCAAGGTTTATTGCAGGATCATCTTTAGCATATTTTTTCTTGTATTTTTTGTCGTGCATATTTATGCTTTTTTGTGTGAGCAACCAGGGAGAAAATGATGGTTTCAGTTTGCGGGCTTATAATGTGAACAGAGAAGTTTATTGTTGGAAATAGTCTGGCGGTGGGTAGATATACACACACATCATCATGTTACAATGCGATACTATATGTTGCAATTTTTAAAATGTAATTTTAGGGGAACTCTCATAGTGTAAGGAAGAACGCATCACCATATGCATAAAATCTGAAGTAAAAACATTTACTTTTGTATCCCATCTTAACAGTGGGATCAGCATGTATCAATGTATACTGCTTTTGTTTAAACTATTAATTGATGAGAATCAATACAGTAAGAATATTGTGATATTCAAGTGCATCAGTATTTTGTTACACCCCTAAAAAAAGACATGTCTTCCTCAGCTCTTTAATAGAGCATGTTAATTCAGTTCTGTCTTCTTCTTCATCTCATTTAAAACACCTTTACTGTGCCCTGAAAAAACATATTCTCATTTGTTTTCTCCTGGTCACTTCAAGTACATTTGTATTCGTGCTGTGAAGCCAGTCCAGTGTTTCTGAAGCTTATTTCTGAAGGAATGCTGCAGTCCTGTAGTTAGGCTCCCAGTCCCGCCCACACACTGTTACAAAAACCTGCTGTCTTCAGTGCTTTTACAAGCCAAAACCGGCTTCTCCAAGTCAGCACATTGGCCCAATTTAACTGTGAAAAACACACACTTTGGTCTTTCCTTTCTAGGCAAAGGCTGAGGGGAAGAGTAACTGATGTTGCTCTCTTGAACCCTTTCACTTCTAGTCCCTCCAGTGATCAGCACTGTCATAATATTCGCTTTGCAGTGTTGCCATTTGTCAGCATTAATACTCTTAGATGTCTTTGTATCATCTGTGTTACGTCCACTGACTAAGCCAGCAGACAATAACATAACAATCAGAAAATTAAACAAAGTCAAAAGTGATGTGAACAAATGATGATTTATTTTACAACAACCAAACAAAGACACACTAAGGTGGGGGAGGATGGGACAAGTGATTGTGCCAAAAGAAAGTTGAAACAAATATAACAAAACAAGGCCTATCTAAACTAGCTGTGAGGTAAAACAAACAAACAAAAGGCCTAACTAACTTCTCTACAAAAAAGGCTTTCAGAACAATACAGGGGTGGCACAACCAATAACCTAATGGAGTAACAGAGAATAACCTACGTGATGCAAAATGTACAGGGTACCCCCAACCTACCTAGTCCCAACCTCACCACAACAAACAGCACTAACAAGTCGAATTTTAAACATCCAAGCACACCAAAAACCAGTCTCAAAGTCAGAGATAACAAAAACAAGATGGCTCCCGGTGATCCTCACAATGGTCCTATTTATCCTGAACACACCACCTCTGATTGGCCAGCTCCACAGGTGGAAATCAGCTTTCCAGGTGGATCCAATCAGCTGGTTAGCACCTGGGAATGACACAGAAAGGAGGGGGGAGGAGGAGAGGCAGAAACACACACAAACAGTCCTCTGGCACGTAACATCTGTCAGATAAGAACTATTTAAGTACAACGAGGTCAGTGATTAGTCACCAAACCGGTTACATGTACTTTAAATATGTAAATTGTGTAAAAGTTAGTGAGTACATTAACATGGATTAAAGTTCTCCGTCGCTCCGACTGATTTTCGTCATTTGGAGTTCACAGAGGCCACTAGCCGTGTTTCTTTTAGGGTAAAGAGTGTCTGCTGGGAAAGTCTCAGGCCATGTCCTCTCAAATGTCCGCTCACTCTGCGTATCTCCATTATAAAAAGAGACCCAGAGGGATTTACTAGAGTCCAGAGGTGACGTATGGTTTTTGATTGTAGCGTAATCGCTTAGCAACAGTTGCGACCGTGATCACATGCGCAACGGATTAAACACGGGAGAAGCAACCGTTGCAAAACAAAAGCAGCATGGCTAACTATGCACAGCGTCTCCGCTGATCATAAACATAGTGATAGTGAATTAACCGCTAAGTTGGTGTTGTTTGATTTAATGCTTGTTCTGTTTGTTGTTGATTTTTATAAGAAAAAGCACTATAGAGATTTGGACCCATTGTTATTTAATCCTGGGGCTGTTTGTTGATGTATTTTTTTATTTCTACTTTCTTATATATATAAAAGGTTTACTTGAAATAATAAGGAAAATAAAAACATGTAATGAAAACTTATGTAGCCTAGATGCTTGATTATTTTAGAGAATAAAAGACAAGTTTTGCACCAAAAAAAATTAATTGAAAAGACAAAAATAAATGTAAGATGTGATAGAAGAGCTGTTTAAAATCCTCCTCCTGGAAAACAGTATTGGTTGAACATTTAAATGTGATGGCTGCATTTGGTGCTGAATTCTTATGCATTAGTGTTTCTTAAGCAGGTGTCCAGCAACCTAACCTGGAACACGTTTCACACACTGCACGTGACTTGGCTGTAGTGTGAATACAATTTCAGTCAGAAGATTTTTTCAACTTTAATCCATGCGTTAAACATTTTCAGATGTTTATAACTTTTATTTTACCATCCAAAACTTTTTAGCAAAGGCAAATATATTAGAAATGTAACTGTCCGTGTCCTCACTCATCTCTGTTCTGTACTCACAACCTCTCCGTCCACCCCGTCACAGAACAACTGGGTGTCCCGGCGAGGCGACCAGGGCCCCAAGACCATCGACCAGATCCACAAAGATGCTGAGCTAGAGGAGCACAGGGAGCACATGAAGGTGCAGCAAGCCCTCATCTCCAAGAAGCCTGAAGGCCCCGGAGGTAGAATGGGTGGTGGAGGGGGTTCTGGGGGTCGCGGAGGCCATCACACCCCAGGCCGTGGTGCGCCTCCCCAGGACGAGGGCTGGAATACAGTCCCCATCTCCAAGAACCGACCCATCGACACCTCTCGCCTTAGCAAAATCACCAAGGTAGGAGAGAAACGCCTGGCTGGTTTAACATTAGTCAGTCAACAGAATATACTGCCGATCCTTTTTGTAGTTTCAGCAGGTAGTGTGGTTTTAACCAACAGTTTGTTCTTTCAGACTCCTGTTCTCGACTTCAATAATCAGTTGCTCGCCCCCGGAGGTAAAGGCACATGGGGGAGCTGGGGGAAGGGCAGCAGTGGAGGCACCAGTGCCAAACCTGCAGAGTCTGGTAGGTTTCCCCGAGTGATGTGGTGATGCATCAGAAAATCACTAAATCTACGCACGACACATTGCTATGTTGTTATTATTATTATTATTATTATTATTATATATATTGTTGCTGCCATTACTATTATTACTATATACTGTGATATACTACTATTATTATTATTATACCTGCCTTATTATTGTTGTTATTATTATTATATATTATATAACATATAATTTTATTTATATTATTTTATTTATTTATTTTTATTTTATCATATTGTTACTATTTATTATTATATATTATATTATGTACTGTATTATTATTATTATTATTATTATTATTATTATAATATACTGTCTAGTCACTATAGCATTGTTGCCATCATATCATCAGTATCATCATGTCACTGTACCTTACCTACCAACTGATCGCCCTTTTTTAAACTTCTTAAGTGTCCTTGTTCTATTGTTGTTTTTATTTATTCTACCTTAGTATTTTATTCGATTGTATTTTATTGTACTTATAATACCGGACTGCTGTGACAAACAAATTTCCCTTTGGGGATGAATAAAGTAATCTATCTATCTATCTAAAATATGTATCTGAGCACCTCAAAGCCAAAACTCAACCTGTGCTACGTTGTGTTTTCTTCATCTCCAGGCTCCGAGCCAGGCGGCCGTCCAGCCACCAGCACTCTGAACAGGTTCTCAGCCTTACAGCAGCCGTCATCCTCCGGCCCTGCTCTGGACTCGGACAGACGAGTTCCTCAGAGGTGAGGGACAGGACACAGAATCTCTCACACGCAGATCCCCAGTGGAACCCCAGAGCTTACAATTCTCTTTGGGTTTTTTCCGTTACCTTTCCCTGACTCTGCTCTTTCTCCGTCCTACAGAAACAGCTCGAGTCGAGAGCGCAGCGATCGCTTCGAGCGCTCCGATCGCGGCGAGCGATTCGACAGGCGGGATGATCGGCGGGACGACCGCGATCGTAACCGACTGCAGATCACCAAGCGCAGCTTCAGTCGGGAGAACGAGGAACGGAGCCGGGAAAGAGAGCAGCGTGGCTCAGCCGATCCTGTCCGCAGAGTAGCGAGCATGACGGACGACAGAGGCAGCAGAGAGAGAGCCAGGAGCAAAGAGAATGGTGTGTTGGGATTAAACTTCATATTTCAATCTCAGGATTTTCTACTGTGCTAAGAATAAAAATCTCTAGAAACTCAAAATAATGAAAATGCAGTTTTGCGAAATACTAAATCCTTATTTTGAGATACAAAGTCAATATTTTGAGCAAAGGTTGGCATACATTCAAATGTTTTTGTTTTGTGTGTTAACAGTGAAGCGCGAGGCGGCTGCCACCCCTCCACCTGCCCAGACCCCCACCAAGCCTGCCTTGACCGAGGAAGAGCTGAGCAAGAAGTCAACAGCCATCATCGAGGAGTACCTCCATATTAACGACATGAAGGTACACACTGATATGCATTAAAAAAAAAGTACCTTATTTCCCTTACACAGAAGAACAATCCTCTTTTTTATTACTCCCCTAAAACATAAAACTGACAAAGTGCTGGAAATGTCTTGTTTTGTCCTCCGTTTGGTGCATTTTTTTTTTGGTAAATTTTATTTATGCAAAGTTTTGGCACATATATATATATATATATATATACAGTACAGGCCAAAAGTTTGGACACACACCTTCTCATTCAATGCGTTTTTCTTTATTTTCATGACTATTTACATTGTAGATTCTCACTGAAGGCATCAAAACTATGAATGAACACATATGGAATTATGTACTTGACAAAAAAAATGTGAAATAACTGAAAACATGTCTTATATTTTAGATTCCTCAAAGTAGCCACCCTTTGCTTACTAGAATATAAGACATGTTTTCAGTTATTTCACACTTTTTTGTTAAGTACATAATTCCACATGTGTTCATTAATAGTTTTGATGAATTTACAGTGTCAATAGTCATGAAAATAAAGGAAATGCATTGAATGAGAAGGTGTGTCCAAACTTTTGGCCTGTACTGTTTATATATCCAGACACATACAATACAAGAAATATAGAAGAAACCCAACAGAAAAAAATAAATCAAAGTAACAGATGAAACAAAACAGAAGCAACAGACAGCCAGCCACCACTTAATCATTCACGTAAAAAGAAAATGTACACAAAAACATGAAAAGGGCCAGAGATTGAGTCCAGGAGCCCTGAGCCAGAGGGGAACAGCAAAGTCTCATAACCTGGATACATATCAAGAAAAAATATACAATATATATAACATATATTTATATACAATATAATATAATTAAAAAAAAAAAAGAGAGCAGTGCATTCAGGTCCCAGTTTGAGGTCTATCTTTTCTAATGTATTGAATAAAAGGGCCCCAGATCTTTTTAAATCTATCATGGGAATTAGACATAGAAAATGGAACCTCTTTGAGGTATAAACAGGAAACCAGATCATTCAGCCACCTGTTGAAGCAGGGAGGGGATGAGCCGTTTAGCAATGGCCATACTGAACATGAGGGCTTGTTGAAAAGCAGAGGGAAGAGTCAATGAACTGTTGGAGCAGCCCAGTATCACCAAGAGACAGTCAGGGACCAGTCGTTTGTCATATACAGCACTATACAAATTAGAAATATCAACCCAAAAACTTGTGAGCTTAGAGCAGGACCAGACAAGATGCCCAAGAGTTCCATCAGCTGATATTCATTTATCACAAGTGGGAGAGACCGCAGGAAAGATTCTATCCAACTTAGTCTTGGAGTGTTTGGTGCATTTTTTGTGGCACATCGTGGTTTTATTTGTTGCATGCTTTTATTGTGAAGTAAGAAATGTTTGGCCTACATTACCAGGAAGAAATACCGCTCTGATACGGCCATAGGAGGCCTCCAGCTGAATACAGAGGCTTCTGTCAATAAGATAAAATTACAAACAGTAATGCTGAAATACCTGTCTGTATTGTTTCCTGTCAATCCCTTCTATGTGTATATAACAGACACCGTTACATCCTCACAAAAGTGTGCCAGTGGCTACTAACAGCCTTCTGTGTGTCTGTCTGTGTCCCAACAGGAGGCTCTGCAGTGTGTGCAGGAGATGAACAGCCCTCAGCTGCTCTTTGTGTTTGTGCGAAACGGGCTGGAGTCGACGTTGGAGCGCAGCACCATCGCCAGGGAGCACATGGGCCTGCTGCTGCAGCAGCTCATTAAGAACAGCATCCTCACAAAGGAACAGTACTATAATGGGTCAGTATGGAGCTCCAGAGAATAAACACAGACCGTCCGACAGACAATATATATTATATATACACAGTACAGGCCAAAAGTTTGGACACACCTTCTCATTCAATGTGTTTCCTTTATTTTCATGACTATTTACATTGTAGATTCATCAAAACTATTAATGAACACATGTCGAATTATGTACTTAACAAAAAAGTGTGAAATAACTGAAAACATGTCTTATATTCTAGTAAGCAAAGGGTGGTTACTTTGAGGAATCTAAAATACAAGACATGTTTTCAGTTATTTCACACTTTTTTTGTTAAGTACATAATTCCATATGTGTTCATTCATAGTTTTGAAGCCTTCAGTGAGAATCTACAATGTCATGAAAATAAAGAAAAACGCATTGAATGAGAAGGTGTGTGTCCAAACTTTTGGCCTGTACTGTATGCTTAGCTAAAAAAAAAAGTCTCTTACCACCGTGGTGCCATATTGCTTGGTTTTCCCATCTGTTGAGCCATTTTCAACTTTAAACCTTGAGTAAACTTTGAACTGTGTGTGTGTGTGTGTGTGTGTGTGTGTTCTCAGGCTGCAGGAAATCCTGGAGGTGGCTGAAGACATGGCAATAGACATCCCCCACATCTGGCTGTACCTGGCAGAGCTGTTCACTCCCATGCTCCTTGAGGGAGGCATCCCCATGGGAGAACTTTTCAGGTTAGTCCCAGGCCTCACTCAGCACCACCTCAGCGTGTGAGGCAGGAAAATGTGCAGGAGAAGATAACTGTGTGTCTGTTTAATGTCTAACCTGTGTTGGCCTGTTCATGTCTCCAGGGAGATTTCAAAGCCTTTGATCCCTCTGGGTCAAGCTGGCGTCCTGCTGGTCCACATCCTCACTTTACTCTGCAAAGAAATGGTGAGAACAATCAATTACAATCTCCTATATCAGGGGTAGGCAACCTGCGGCTCCAGAGCCACATTGGGCTCCTCAGGCCGTCTGACGTGGCCCCCTGAGGCTGTGCACTGCAAAAAAGGTGTGTCTAAAAACAAGATAAAAACACTAAATCTGAGGGAAATGATCCTGCTGCATG